>NC_134563.1:24270290-24576836 GCF_025594145.1 Primulina tabacum | reverse complement strand
GTTTACGTAAGTTGGTTTTTGGACGGTACAAATCCTCCCCTCCTTAAATAAAATTTCTTCCTCAAAATTAGGACTTAACAAATAATTCGAGATATCGACTCCTTATCTCTGCCTCGGTCTCTCAAGTGGCTTCTTCCTCCGAGTGATTCAGCCACTTGACTTTGACCATTTTTCTCACCTTGTTTCGCAACTTTCTCTCTTGTCTACCCAAGATTCGAGTAGGCCTCTCCTCATATGACATGTTTGCAATAAGTTGCAGTGGCTCAAAGTTCTGTACATGTGAAGGGTTTGAGATGTACTTATGTAGTATCGATATGTGGAAGAAATTGTGAACTCCTGCGAGATTAGGTGGCAAAGCCACTCTAAATGCTAATGCTCCCACTTTTTCGAGTATCTCAAATGGTCCAATGAATATTGGACTAAGTTTGCCTTTCTTGCCAAATCTCATAACACCCTTCATAGGTACTATCTTTGTAAACAAGTGATCACCTACTGCAAACTCGAGATCTCGTCTCCTTTTGTCCGCGTAGCTTTTCTGTCGACTTTGAGCAGTTTTCATTCTTTCTCGGATTTTGGCGACCATTTCAGCTGTGTGCTGAACTATTTCGGGTTCCAACGTAGCTCTCTCTCCTACCTCGTCCCAATGGATAAGCGATCTAAATTTCCTTCCGTAGAGTCCCTCATATGGAGCCATTACTATGGATGACTTATAATTGTTTGTAAGTAAACTCCAATAGAGGTAGTTTAGATTCCGAACTCCCTTGGAAATCAATCACGCGTGCATGGATAAGATCCTCTAAAATTTTTACACCTCTTTCAGACTGACCGTCTTTCTGAGGATAAAATGCGGTACTGAGTAGTAGTTTAGTCCCTAATGCTGCATGTAGACTATTCTGGAACGATGAGGTGAAACGTGTGTCTCTATCCGACATTATAGACACTGGAATACCATGAAGTCTAACTATCTCTCGAATATGTAGCTCTGCATATTGCGTCACTGAAAAAGTCGTCTTCACTAGTAAGAAGTGTATTGATTTAGTAAAACGGTCCACTATCATCCAAATGACATTGAGTCCTTTCACCGTCTTTGGCAATCCTACCACCAAATCCATAGTAATACTCTCCCACTTCCACTCGGGAATGGGGATTGGTCGAAGCATTCCCGCCGATCTTTGATACTCTGCCTTCACTTGTTGACATGTCAAGCATTCAGATACAAAGCGCATAATGCCTCGTTTCATTCCCCGCCACCAATATAAAAATTGCAAGTCCTTGTATATCTTGGTACTCCGGTATGAACATAATAAGGAGTACTGTGAGCTTCAGACATAATGTCAACTCTAAGTGAATCACCACTACGAACCCATAGTCGACCTCGATACTTAACTATGCCATCCTCGATTGAATATAACATGTTGCCCTCCGTTTCATCTCGTTGTCTCTATTTCTGTAGTTGCTCGTCATTAGACTGCTCGGCTAAAATTCGATCACGTAGAGTGGAATGCACCGTCAATGTAGCGAGATTAGGGGCCTCTCCCCTAGCATAAAATTCAAGATCGAAGCTCTGAATTTCCACTTGTAAAGGTCTCTATACTAATAAATGTGCCAAAAGTGTCCCCTTTCTACTCAAAGCATCCGCAACTATATTAGCCTTGCTAGGATGGTAGCTAATGTCACAGTCGTAGTCCTTAACAAGTTCTAGCCACCATCTTTGTCTCATATTCAAACCCTTTGGGTGAAGAAATATTTTGTAACGTCCGGAAAACTAAGCCTACGTAAACCACATGCATGCAAATTATTTTAATTGCTTAATTGTTCTATTTAATTGATTTTAAATGCTTGTATGATATTTATTATATGATTAAAGGTATGATTGCATGAGTAAATGATAATATGACATGATTACATGAAATTTAAGTATTTTACCCGAATATTCGATAATAGGCAAGTGAAAGGAGATCGGGGACGACCAAGATACGAATATTTATTTTTCATTAAATATTGGCAAGACTTCCTAATATGATTAAAAATGATTTAATTTTCCTAAAAATGTTGGAGTTCAAGATTTTACGAGTCGAACTCGATTTTTCCTGGGAAGCCGGTTCTGGGAAAAAAAGAAATTTTAAAATATCAAAAATATTATTTTTGGGAAACTAATTTTATAAACATTTATGTTTTAATTAAATAAGTGTTATGGGCCTAATTTAATTAATTTAAATATGCCCAATCATCCTTAAGCTTGCAAGCCCTAAACCAAAGCCCCTTGACATGTTAATTAATTTATAAATAGGACTCTTAGACTTACAAAACACCACAAATAAACCTTCCTAGCAGCCGAAATACACCTCAAGCACACACACAATATTCGAAAATATCAAGGAAGGAAAAGGCTTGTGTTCTTCGTCGTCCAACGTCAAACCCTCGTCAACGATCATATATTCAAGCGTATAAACGCAAAGGCACGTTCTCTAAACTTTTTAAAACATCGTACAAATCATAATACACATGATTTAAATGTTAATGCTTGAAAAGAATAGGTGTTTGAATATTTTTACGAAAGAACGTTTATTTGCAAAAATACGATGTTTTTACGTTTATATGAACCACATTATGATTCCCAACAAGTACGCTGCCAATACATGATAAAATATGGTTAAAACATGAAAAATTTAAAGGGAAAATAAGGCTAGAAACCGAGGGAAACAAGATGAGAGGACCGAGGGGGTTTCTAGGTTCTAGGTGCAATTTCATGCATGGTTTGATTCAAGTGGCACGGTTTGGGGCTGTGCTGCATGTGGGCTCGGCCATGGCTGGCTGGGGCTCGAGGAGGGTCAGGGGTGAGGGCCTGGTAGAGTCCTAGCATGGATAGAACTTGAAGGAAACAATAGGGGAGAGCCCACGGGAGTTGGGACCCTTCCCCATGCGCAATCAGGTGAGTCACGGGCTAGGGGACTTGCAGCTCAGCATGGGGCTAGGCTGGGTGGTCTGGTCGGTACCCTAGGATGGTTCAGAGAGGGGTAGGAAGGTACATGGCTCGGTGTGGCTCAGGCGAGGAGTCCCAAGCGATAAGGAGAAGCAATCACGTTGAGGAGAGGCACGCAGATCGTTCTTGTTTCAGGTGGTTTGCTGCTTTGGTTCAACGGCTTGGGCTAGGCTTGGTTGGGTCTTGGCGTGGTCTAGGGTTTGTTAGGGTCAGGTGGGCTCGGTGGTGGCTCGGCTTGAAGTTTCCTAGGTTGGCTAGGAGTCCATTAGTGTGACTTAGCAGCTTGTGCAGATCTAGTGCTCGGTTGCTGGGCTTGTGCATGGATTGAGGGGCAGGTCCGACGGCTTAGGCTGGTCTGAGATGAGGTTGGGCGTGGTCCAGGGTCATTGAGGGTCGTGAGTGGTCAGTGGTTAAGGGCTGGAGGTGTCTTAAGCCAACTAGGAGTCTTGGGGGAGGATAGGTTCACACACAGAATTGTTGGGGATGGTTCCAGGTGTATTTTAGCGAGCTAAGGCTATGTTTTATGGGCTAGGCTTGATCAGGAGGGTGCCTAGGTGGGTTGGCTCAGGTTTGGCTTGAGGAGGCTCGACCATGACTCGAGTATTTTGGAAGATGGCTCGGGGTTGTCATATAAGGGTCAAAAACGAGATTTAAAATAATAATATTGGAACCATGGGTCCACGAGTGTGGTTCATAGCTCACAAGGGTAGAATATATAAAAAAATATTATGTTTAAAATTTGGGATCAAAATAATGAGTTTTGGATTTATTCAGGATTTAATCGCCTCACAAAACGTTAATTAAAAAATTAATTGAAATACCTAGATTTAAGCGGAATAAAATAATGAAAAAATGATATTTTAGCTTAAATAATTATTTAGAATATTCCCATGTCATTTAAAGTGAGAAAAAGATAAAATCGAGAATTTTTACATCTAAGGGTAAAACGGTAATTTGACATTTAGGAAAATACGTAAAAGCTTGGCAGCGTCCCGAAGAATTATAATGCATATTAAATGATATTTTATGATTTAAAATGATGATTTTGATGAAAATATGTTATTTTATGATTTATGGATATTTTATGATTTCTGGTAAAAGCTATGCAATTTTCATAGTCTAAAATGCTATTTTTGGAAAGTTATGATGATTTATGATTTTAAAAGAAAATGAGAAATGTTTTGAGAGATGTGAATTGATTGTGACAAATGATATATGATTTTGTTGGGGATGTCGTGAGAGGAAAAGGCCCTAGAGGGAGCCCATTAACGGGAGTAGGCCCTAGAGGGAGCCCATTTATGAGAAAAGGCCGCAGAGGGAGCCCGTCTATAGGAGAAGGCCCCCGAGGAAGCCCCGACGATCGTATTTCCATGGTGGAGCTTAGTGCCCACCCCCATGGACCATGTGGAGCTGAAGACTGATCAGTCGATCGGAGAAAGTTGTAAAGTACCCTCAATCAATTAGTTATCTCATACAAACCAATCACATCCTCTGTTCAACCCAAAATGATATCTAAGGTAGGTATACAAAATTCAAGCATCTCACACAACTTGAGGTTCAATGGGCTAACAATTGATAACATAAAATGAAAACAAGCCCAAAGATATTGAAAAATAATTGCCTAGATTATCTCTGTGTTTGCATAAGTGTCGGTCAATGTCATGTGAGAATCACTAAAAATTAGGATCTGAAATGTCTATTTAGCATCACAGGTATGTAAATTGTATCTAAGCATCGATAGCATCAACAAACATGACAGTGCAAAAAATTTTGCGTCCCAAGTTATCATGAACAAATATAAGCTTTAGAACCATAACTTCAGTTTCATCATAGGCCATACAATGACTTATCCATGACTCTTTTCTAATGACTCTAGATGCAAGAATTAGAATGACTCTTTTTTCTTTTTTTTAAACCAAAAGGACTCGACTAGACTCCCAACGAAATTAAAACACCTTAACTATAGTGCAGGAAATAACTAATCATGTAGTCCTCAAATGAATTAATAACTTTAACTGAAACTAGCAAAGTAAATTCACAACCCCCCCAAATTTAAGTACGTGCATTGTCCACAATGTACAGTAATAAACAAAGAAAAAACATGGGATCATGCACCTCGTACAACGAGCATCAGGACTTTTTGTCCTCGTCTGACAGCTCGACCTCTTCATTCTCATCCTCATCATACTCGGCATCATCCTCGACGGGTCGGTGTGAAAACGCTGGCAGGGTCGGGTATGGCTCGTCAGAGGCACTGGTCGTAGGGAAGCGTTGTGCAAGCTTATCAGTGAAATCGTTCATATAATCCATGTGCTTGTAAGTGATCTTCCACTGTCTCCTAATCCTGCGCTCTAGATCATCAAGACACTCGTCCGATGTCTGTCCCGTCTCTATACATGTTTTTCGTGCGTGTGGCGCCCGTGGGGTCGGCTGTCACTATGCTCCACTCCCCAAAGCCTCGCCCGGACCACTAGAAATCTGCCTCTGTCTCTTGTCTATCGGGAGGTCTTCAATCAATATGATATTACCTTTCTCATAAACGTCATGTACTCATTGGTGTCATAGCTGGGCATTGAGTACAACGAGTTGATCGTCTCACTGTCAAAGTCAACCATCCGCCCCCGATCTTCACACAATAGTCCTCGTGCTTTACTTTCAAATTTGTGTAAAATTCCCTAACAAGGGACATAATAGCATCTGCATGCGGTTTCACAAACTCGTCGAAATCCAACTGCTGGGCCGGAACCAATATGTCACAATTTGGGTAGCTCTGATCCATCCATCTCTCCCGTTGCATAATTTTTTCCTGGTAATTTCATATAATTCTCAGCAGCAACAACATCCCAAAGTCGTCGTCTATCAAAACTAGCCGAAGACAACTAACCATCCCCAGATCGATCTTGTTTATGTAACGTCAAAAAACCAAAAAGCCAACCCACGTAAACCACATGCATGCAAGTGGTTTAAATTGCTTAATTGTTTTATTTAATTGATTTTAAATGCTTACTTGATGTATATTATATGATTAAAGGTCTAATTGTATAATTAAATGATTAGATTGTATGATTTATGAGAATTGAAGATTTTATCCGAATATTCAATAATAGGTTGAGGAAAGGAGACCCGAGAAGACCAAGATAAAATATTTTTTCAATAAATATTTTCAAGGCTTATTAATATGATTAAATTTTTCTAAAAATAGTAGAGTCCAAATTATTTTATAAGACGAGCATGCTTTTATTTCACGAAGTCGGTTTTGGGCAAACGAGGGACTTTTAAAGAACCAAAAGTATTATTATCGAAAACTAATTTTTTTATAAACTTTTATTTTTCAATTAAATAGTTGTTATTGGGCCTAATTTACCTAAGATTAGTAGCTCAATTGCTCCTAAACTCAAAGGTCCATAACCCAAGCCTACTAACATACAAATTTTTTAAGCCTCAGATCAGCAGAAAATTCACACACAACACACACCATATTTTTGAGATTTTAAATAGGAAAAAACAAGGAGTCTTCGTCGCCGGTTCGTCCTTCTTCACACCCCACGTCAACGATCATATAATCGAGCGTTTCAAAACACAAAGGCACGATTCTAAACTTCTTTGACGCATCATTCAAGTCATATTATGCTTATTTTGTTTATTTTTTTGCATGAAAATTTTTAAACAAGATTTGTTTTAACGATAGAACAAATATTTTCAAAGTTATGATATTTTACTCTTGTTTGAAAAATGTTATGATTCCTAAGGACACGCTGCCAATAGGAGGTGTTTAAGTGACGAGAGAAGAGTCGTTAATGGACAACACGAGGGCTGGAGTCGAGCTTGGCTAGGAAGAAACGAGCCGAGGGTTTTTTATAGGGGGCCACACGATCATGGGCTTGGCTTGGTGCATGGCGGCATGCGGCTCGGTCACGGCTCGGGTAAGGGCTTGTGCTAGATGTGGTTCAGGGTTAGGAAGAGTCCTATCAAGGCTAGGACTCGTGGATAGCAGCTAGGGAAGAGTCCACAAGGGGTAGGACTCTTACCCATGCACGCGGATGGATGGCTGCGGCTAGGGTGGCTTGTGGCTGGGTTGGGTATGGCTAGGCTGGTCTAGTAGGGTTTAGGGAAGATGGCTAGGGGTAGTAGCAGGTCCAGATGTAGCCGTGGTTCGTGGTGGCTCGAGGGGATGAGGGCCGCGGACTTGGAGAGAGGTATAGGGCTGCGCGGGCTTTGACAGGGACTTGGGCTGGTTCATGCTGGTCTAGGCTAGGTCGGTTAGGGTTGAGGGGGGTCTGTGAATGGTCTGGTCCACGATGGATCAGTGGTGGCTTGAGGGATTTGAGCCGTGGCTCAATATGGGTAGGCTAGTCGAATTTTGGCTTGGTGAAGTGAAGGGCATGAACCATGGTCCACGGGGGTCGATTAATGGTTAACGAGGGTAGTTTTGGTTTGAAAAAGTTATGATTAAAGTTTGGGACTAAAATATTTAAGTTTGAATTAATTCAAAATTAAACGTTTCACGGTTTAATAATTAAAGAATTAAATCAAAACGCCAATGTTTACGTTAATTAAAAATATTAGAAGTCAAATTTAAGCTTAAATAATTATTTGGGATAATCTCGAGTCAACAAAAGTGAGAAAAAGTCAAAATCGAGGATTTTTGAGTCCAGGGGCAAAACGATCAATTTACATCTGGGTAGTACAAAAAGGTCTTGCAGTTTCTCGAATAATCATAACACGTGTTAAACGATATATTAAATGTTTGTGATGAAAATATGAGGTTTTATGATATATGATAAAGCTGTGCAATTTTTACTACTAAAATGCTATTTTACGAATTTGGAAAGGACACGATATTTTATGGTTAAAAATAAAAGAAAAATATTTTGAATGATGTGAATTGACTGTGACAAAAAGGATATGATTTATGAATATTGGAAATATCGTAAAGGAAAAGGCCCCAAAGTGATCCCGTTTACGTTAGAAGAACCAGAGGTAGACCAATGATCGTATTTCCATTTACGTCGGTGCCTAGTGTCCGTCCCCATGCACAATGGTGAGATAAGATTGATCAGTCGACCACATGATAGAGCTAGTCACTTTTAAGGATTAAACCTCACCCAAAATGATAAATGATTGAAAGTTTTATGATTTGACGATTTATGATTAAATTATGACTACAAATTTATGCTAGCTTATTTTGAGTAAAAGTATGATTTTTAATGAATGTGCTTGTATATTTATTATTTGTTACTCATGTTGGAACGTGCTGAGTCATTAGACTCACTAGGGTTGAATGTTGCAGGTGATGATGAGATTGAGGGAGGCGATGACGCTTGAGTGGATCGAGTCTGGCAGTATACTCCCGAGTGACATTTTTCGCATTAGCTTGTTAGTCAAAGTTTTAAGATTTTTTTAAAAGTATTTATAGATTTTAATGCTTTATTTTGAAGTTAGTTTTGATCATGCTAATGGTTGATATATGATTTTTGTTAATTGACAATTTAGGGATTTTATGCACTTCAAATTTGTAGATGTTAAATTATTTTGGATTATGGAAATTTTAAGTTAGTTTAATTATGAAGTTCGAATTTGGTGTTCAAATTTTAAAAAAATTTAGTAGGATTTTAAGGTTTAAAAGTAGTAGATGTTTCAGTTGGTATCAGAGCGAATGATCACTAAAGGTTTGTGTTACTGCCACTCCGAGAAGCTCAAGAAGTCACACCTCAAGTCTGTGAGTTTTTACAGTTTTAGATTTTATATGTTGCACTTTAAATGCTTTTATGATACATGATATAGAGGTTAGATGCATGTTTCATTTAAAATGTTAAATGCATGTTGGTTACGGGGTATGGACGATTTGTACGGAGATGCCTCCTAGACGGGTTCTTCGTAGTGATAATGAGGATAGGCAGGAGGATGAGATTCTACGGCCTTCACCTAATCAGGATGCTAGTGCTCGTGTACTAGCCGGTATGGCTCGTTTACTAGAGCAGCACATGGGAAATGGTGCGAGGGTCTCACCAGAAGCTGTCTATGAGCGATTTAGGAGGATGGATCTCGTGGATTTTTTTGGTACTAAGAGAGTTTATGAGTCTCCGCCAGGGGAACTTTACTGTTGCTGAGTTTGTGTAGAATTTTGATAGGGCTGTCATTTTTCGCCCTTGATTGCTAATGATGCTGCGGAGTAGTTACGACATTTCTTGGATGGATTGAGGCCGACGATCCGTGGAGATGTGATGCTGACTGATCCTATTGACTATACACTACAAGAAAAATGATTTTCCGCAGCATATCATCAACGGCGTACATTAAAAGCACGCTGCGAATACTACTTTTAACGGCGTGCACCCATACGTGCGCTGTTAATATTGTTGCACTTGACAGAAATAACGGCGTGCATTAAAAGCACGCTGCGGATAGTAATATCCGCAGCGTGTATTTATGTGTGCTGTTAATAAATTATATAAACGACAGCGTGCAGTTATATGTGAGCTGTTAATAACCTATGCGATTTTCGCAGCGCACAATAAATGCACGTCGTTAATAGTATTATTAGCAGTGTGCATGTATATGTGCGCTGTTAAAAGTAAATCAATTTTTTTAAAAAAATCATGTTTAGACATTAACGGCGTACATTAATCTCACGCCGTCAATAGTATTATTCACGACATGCATATTATTAGCACGCTGCGGAAAATGGGTGCGAATTTTTAAATTAGCAACGATTTTGGTGAAACCGTCGCTAATTTGCGACTGTTTCAAAAACCCACGCTATATTTCGCGACGATTTACAATAAACTTAAATCGGCGATGGTTTAATAAAAACATTGTCGCTTTTAGCGACGGTTTAAAAAAAGCTGTCGCTTTTAGCGACGGTTATTCTTAAACCGTCAGTAATAGCAGGAGGTTTTTATTTCAATCGTCGCTAGGACAACCGTCGCTAATAATCGCAAATTGCCTATAAATATCAGATTTCCGTTCCATTTTTTACCCACACTACTTCACAACACTTAAAATTTATACGATTTTAGAGTTTCGATTTAGATATGTTTTTTTTTTAAATTTTTGGTTAATTTTTTAATTGTTAGTTAAGATATCATAGTTGTCTTGTAGTTTTTTTTAAAATTTATTAAATTATAAAAGTAAAATTTTTTTTTATCAGACAATATAAAATTTTTTTAAAAGTAAAAGTAAAGACAGTCGCTACTTTAGCGACAGAGTGTAAACCTTCGCTAAATTAGATACGGCATCTTCGGTTACGAACCGCTGCCGATTAAAACCGTCGCTAATATTAGATGTTCTATGAATTTTAACGACTTACATTGCCCGCTGCGGATGGTTGTATTAACGACGTGCATATGCACGCCGTGGTTAATAGTATTAACAGCGTGCACATGTACGCCGCGGATAATCTTGAACTTTCAACAGCTTGCAACTTCGCAGCGTGCAATGTGCCCTGCGGAAAGAGAATTTGCGCGCTGCGAAAAGCCATTTTTGTTGTAGTGATACTACCGTTTCTAAAACTTTTCTAGCCGAGCAATCTCTGAAGGATATTGTCTGAGAGATGCAGCGCAAGAGGAATCGTGCCCAGAAATCAGGTCAGCATAACAAGAAGCCATTTACGGGACCATCGAAGCGGCCAGGGCAGTGCAAACCACAGGGACAACAACCTAAAGAAAATGTCCCGAAGATTGCTAAGAAGCCACTTTGCAAGGAGTGCGATCGCCATCACTACGACAAGTGAATGTGGGGCACTTACAAGTGCTTCAAGTGTGGAGAAATGAGGCATAAGGTTGGTGATTGCCCAAAGCTTAAACAACCCACGACTGGAAGGGATTACGTGATGCATGCTGAGCAAACGAAGCCAGATACTATGCTCATTACAGGTATTCCGACTATTTAAGCGTATTATATTGCTTTCTTGCATGTGATAAAAGCATGGATGCTAGAATTAAATCGAGATGCATTGAACTTGATGATTTAGAATTGCATTTTTCAAATTCTAAGGTATTAAGCATAGAATTTTTGCAAGCATTAGCTATGGAGATCAAATTGTAGAAGATTGAAAACTTAAGGGACTAAATAGAAATTCTCGAAATTCATTGAGGAAAACTTAGTATAATTCAAAAATATTTAAGCGGTTAAAATGGAAAAATTAGAAATTCCCCTGTACTAAATTGCAAATTTTTGAAATTTAAAGGTTCACTTGGAAATTTTCGAAACTTAAGGGGTTGAATACAAATATGGGAAACTAGAAAGGGCCTATATGATATGCAATTTCTAAATTTTGATGGCCTTAATCGAGTATAATGAAAATATTATCGAGATGAATTTTGTTAGCGGGCATAGCTATTATGCTTTGCTAGATTCTGGATCTCCGCATTCTTTCATATCTGAATCCTTCGTGAAGCAATTGGGAATCTTACCATTGGACGTAGAGTCAGGATTCACAGTTGCAGTGCCTTCTGGCGAACACGTGGTCTCTACAAGCATGGTTAACGATGTGGAACTCAAATTGCAAAATAATGTTATACGGGCGGACCTTATTGTACTACCAATGCCCGAGATCGATATTATTTTGAGCATGGATTGGCTCACACTGAAAGGGGCTACTATTTATTTTGGCGGAGGACATTATCTATTAGACCACCACATAGGAAAGCATTCGTCTTTGAGGCTGCACAAAACAATCAAATGCTGCATATCATTTCATGCATTCTTGCAAAGAAGCTTATTCGAAGAGGTTGTCAAGGTTTTCTTGCTAGTATTATATCTGTATCCACTATTCATAGTCGATCGATCGAGGATGTGGAGGTTCTCAAGGACTTTCCGGACGTGTTCTCTGATGATGTTTCTGGTATCCCACCCGAGCGAGAGGTGGAATTTGCCATTGAATTGACGCTTGGTACTATGCTGATCTCTAAGGCATCGTATCGCCTAGCACCTACTGAAATGAAAGAATTAAAAGATCAAATTCAAGAGCTGCTAGACAAGGGATTTATTCGCCCTAGTTTCTCTCCATGGGGCGTGTCATTACTATTTGTGAAGAAAAAAGATGGGAGCATGAGACTGTGTGTCGATTACAGAGAGCTGAATAGAGTGACAGTAAAGAATAAGTATCCATTACCCAGAATCAAAGATTTGTTTGATCAATTGGAAGGAGCTTCGGTATTTTCAAAGGTAGATTTACGGTCTGGATATCACCAGCTGAAAGTAATAGAGACAGATGTACAGAAGACGACTTTCAGAATGCGTTATGGGCATTATGAGTTTTTACTGATGCCTTTTGGATTGACTAATGATCCGACGATCTTCAAGGATCTCATGAATCGTGTATTTCAGCCGTACCTCGATCATTTTATTATTGTCTTTATCGATGATATTTTGATCTATTCCAAGAGCGAGAGGAGCATGAGCAGCACATGAAGATGACCTTGCAAGTGTTACGAGATCGGAAATTATATGTAAAGTTCAACAAGCACGAGTTTTGGCTAGAGAGGGTGGCATTCTTAGGCCACATTGTGTCAAAAGAGGAAGTAGAGGTCGAGCCATATAAAGTCGAGTCAGTCAAGCAGTGGCCAATGTCTAAAATGATAGGGGATCGTTTACGGGTGCCCGGAATGTGTAATGGAAGTTTTGAAAATAATTTACAAGAGCAAAATCCAAGCACCCCTCACTTAGTTTGTAGCAAATACGAAAAACACAAAACATACATAGGGTGTTTAAGTGTTTTTATCTATCAATCTCAAATATTGATGATGTCTCCAACTAAGATAAACAACTTAGCTCTTCAATGGTAGAAAAGTCTACAAGCTTCCTTTGAACACTCCTTGCTCAAAAATCAAGCACACCACCAACAAGCTAGAACCACCTTACACTTGCACTAGAAAATGTAAGGAATTTTTTTTTGAGAAGTTTGCTTTTAAATCATCAAATGAAGAAGAAATTTTTTTAAAAAAACTCAAGGGAAATTTCGGCCATGGTGGTGAGAAGGAAGGGGGGGAGCCTTTTCTTGGTTGTGTAAAAAGTGTTGTGTATTCTAAAGGCATGATATCCTTTAATTTGAAAAAGTTGACTCCCAACCTTTCACCTTCCTAGCATGTTGGGTTTGTAACATTTACAAACCCATGGACTATTATTTTAATATCTCAAACACATTTGAGATCAATTAAATTTTACTTGAATTTATTCAAGTCCAATAGTTAAATAATTATTTCCATTTGGGCTCTACATGACCCAATGTTATTTAATTAATTGAACACTTAAATTAATTTAATTATTTGGACATTAATAGGTCCACTAGTGTTTAATTAGATCAACACTTGAATTAATTTAATTAAGTCTATAATAAATTTTATGAAAATCACAATTTTCAAATACATTATTTATTTGGCCAACTTTTAATTTAGAAACACTTCCACAAATTAAAAGTTACATTTCAATTATAGAAGTCATACTTCTAATTTTTCTTTGTGCTTATAAAATCCTTTATAAGTCGTTCAACATATTGAACTAATTTTCTTTTCAACGGGATCTAGAAATCTAGTACTTGCATGGCCCTCAATGGTTCATTGATACAACTAGTAGTTGGTTCACATCTCAATGTGATTCAGGACTAAATATGTTCTTATATGAGCATACCCCAGTTGCTCCATTCTTACTCATCAACTCCTCGATGATAAGAACGTCAGAACTCAAGTCTGATAGCACCCAACCAATCATGTTAAATGTCTAGCAGCATCGCTTACATGATTCCCTAGGTATCAAATGATAGTGCCTGCAAGAACCATTCCGTTATGGTTAGCGTACAACACGATCTCTTCATCACATATATCCCGACCGATTTGACAATCATTGGTATATTGAGAGCTGTCAAATAATCGATATTTTGTGTCATGTCGTAGTTGCATCGATGATGTAATCTAAGAAACCCCTTTCTTAATTACTACCAACACTCTGATCAGATATTTTAAACTACACACACATGAGATCACATAGGATATCCATACCCGAAGATAAGCGGTGAATCCCCGACTACAATGCATATACTCCTATATGTTTCGACAAAACACCCAACCTTGCCACCTGATGACTTTATATGAGTCAGTAAACAAGTCAAAGTGCAATGCTAGCATATAAAGTCACAATGTTGTCCCGGGTCATAAGGACTAATGGTGTACAACCATAAACTAGGACGTTTCCACTCGAAAAGTGAGAACCAATTGGAAAGTCCTTTATAGAGAGTTGTTCAGTGCATTCTACAAGGAGCACCTATCTGCATGATCAGACATCACAATGTCCCCTACCAATGAAACATGGTACTCACATCGCATATACTAGTTTCAAACTCGAGCGGCCTTTATCCTTCTTAGCGGCAGCTGAATTGACTAGGAACTGTTTAGAATAAACAGTAATCCAAATATGAGTTTCATGATACTCATCATATGAGCATCTCATATTCTTTCTATTATTTGTATATTCAAGGACTTTATCTATGCAACAAGCATGAGTATAAAGATAAAGATGTGCCAAAAAAATAATTTCAAATACAATTAAAATAAAGATTGTACATAGAGTTTCAATGTGAACAATCGGCCAACACTTGGCTCGACGGGCACGTACTCTAACAATCTCCCACTTTCACTAGAGCCAACTACCCATATGCTTCAAACACATTGATTTGCGATGCTTCTCGAATAATGGTCCAGTTAAAGGCTTAGTTAGTGGATCAGAAACATTATCTGTGGAGCCAACTTTGTCAATGGATACTTCTCCTCTTTCCACAATGTCTCGGAGGATGTGGTACTTCTCAATACATGTTTGGATTTCTGATGAGACCTTGGCTCCTTTACCTGAGCTTTGGCTCCTTGCTGTCACAAAACACCGGGACATGAGCAAATCAATTAGGAATGACGCCCAACTCTTGGACGAAATTTTTTATCTAAAAGCCTCCTTTGCTGCAGTTGATGCAGGAATGTATTCGGCCTCAGTGGTGGAATCCGCAATAATGTCTTTCTTGGAACTCTTCCAAGAGACAGCAGCACCATTGAGCATGAATACGAACCCAGAGGTTGACTTTGAGTCATCGATATCGCTTTGGAAGCTAGAGTCGCTATAGCCTTTCAATTTCAGTTCTCCACCCCGATAGACCAAGGACAACTTATTGGTTCTTCTCAAATACTTGAGGATGCATTTCACAGCTTTCCAGTGTGGAAGACCAGGATTCTATTGATATCTACACACTATACTTAATGCAAAAGCCACGTGATGACGTGTAGATATCATCCTATACATGATACTACCAATTTCATATGCATACGGTATGCTTGTTATCGCCGCTATCTCTGCATCAGTCTTGGGAGACATAGACTTGGATAGGGACACACCATGATACATTGACAGATGTCCTCTCTTGGACTCATCCATCGAGAACTGCTTAACGATGGTATCAATGTATGTGGACTGGGTGAGATCAAGCAATCTTCTTGATCTATATCTATAGATCTGTATTCCCAATACAAAAGATGTTTCACCCAAGTCCTGCATCAATATAGAGTACCATGAATCTCACAGCACTCCCAGTGACCTTCTTATACACATAGGGTTCTTCACGATTCTTAGTAAAAACAAAATCTTTGATTGTACCATCGAATATGAGGTTTCAACTCCTAGATGCCTGCTTTAGACCATAAATAGATCTTTGAAGTTTGCATAACATATGCTCACTTCCGATATATGTAAACCATTCAAGTTGAGACATGTAAATCTCTTCTTTAATATCCCCATTAAGAAAGGCTGTCTTGACATCTATCTGCCATATCTCATAGTCATACCATGCAGCTATGGCTAACAATATCCTTATAGACTTGAAAATTTTAACTGGAGAAATGGTTTCCTCAAAATCAACTCTTTGTCTTTGAGTTTATCCTTTTGCTACCAATCGTGTCTTGAAAGTCAATACCTTCCCATCCACCTCAAGTTTCCTCTTGTAAATCCAATTACACCCTATGAGAAGAGTTCCCTCAGGTGGATCCACAAGATTCCACACTTGGTTCGAATGCATGGATTTCATCTCAGATTCCATTTCTTCAAGCCACTTGGATGAATCGGCATCAGATAACGCTTCCTTGAAGGTCATTGGATAACATCCATGGTTAGGCTAATCATGGCCCTCTTTAAGAAGCAGAACATACCTCATAGGTGGTCTCAAGACTCTCTCGTATCTTCTAGGAGCTTGAATCTCCTCTCTTGGCTCTTCGGGTGTGGGTTCTACAATTATGGGTGTCTCTCGAACTTCTTCAAGTTCTATCATCTCCCTTTTTCTATCCAATAAAAATTCCCTTTCCAAAAAGTTGCATTCCTAGAAACAAATACCTTTGTTTCTTGAGGATGATAGGAATAATATCCAACTCAATTCCTTGGATATCCACAAAGTAACATAAAATGGATCGACTATCCAATTTATCTCCCGTTGCCTGCTTCACATAAGCAGGGCATCCCCATATTCTAATATAAGAATATTTGGGAGGCTTACCCATCCATATCTCATATGATGTCTTATCAACTGCCTTTGAATGGACATTGTTCAACAACAGTGACGCTGTCTCAAGTTCATATCCCCAAAAGGATGGCGGCAACTCCGTGAACCCCATCATAGACCGAACCATGTCCATCAAAGTCCGGTTACGACGCTCTGAAACCCCGTTCAATTGCGGTGTAGCAGGCGGAGTCCACTGCGAGAGAATCTCATTCTCCCTAAGATACTCTTGGAACTCGGCACTCAAATACTCACCACCTCGATCTGATCTAAGTGACTTGATGCTTCGTCCCAACTGTTTCTCTACTTCACTTCTGAATTCTTTGAACCTTTCAAAGGCTTCAGATTTGTATTTCATCAAGTGCACATACCCATACCTTGAAAAGTCACCGGTAAAGATGATGAAGTAGGCATGTCCATGCTTAGTGGTGATGCTAAGCGGACTGCACAAATCGATATGGATCAAATCCAATAACCCTTTGGCTTGCTCCACATGGCCCTTAAAGGGAATTTCGGTCATCTTTCCTTTTAGACAGGATTCAAAAGTTGAGAGAGAATTAATATCAAACATATCAATTATGCCCACTCTCACTAGCTTGTTCATCCTTCTTAGGGAAATATATCCTAATTGAGCATGCCATAATTGTGCCCGAATTTTGAGTATCTTGTTTTCGCTTGTTTGTTATTGTTATTGCTTGGACATTGTTTAGTGGAATATCTTTCAATTTTAAGTTCTAGATATCTTTTTCAAGTTCTCCCGTACCAATCAAACATTCATTCTTGTAAATGTTGCAAACACCTTTGCTAAATAAACAAGAATATCCATATTTATCAAGCATAGAAATGGAAACAATATTTTTCACCAGCTCAGGTACAAACAAAACATCTCTCAAAATTAACTTAAAATCATTGTTCAACAATAAGTAAACATCTTCTACGACCTTGACAGCAACTCTTGCTCCATTGCCCATCCTCAAGAAGGTCTCACCTTCTTTAAGTCTTCTACTTCTTTCCATCACATGTAAATCATTACAGAGATGTGGGCCACAGCCGGTATCTAATAATAAAGAAGTAGAGTTAATTGAAATGTTTACTTGAATGTAGAACATACCATTTCAAGAACCTTTTTGGGCAAGATATTCTATGCAGTTACGCCTCCAATGTCCAGGCTTCTTGTGATGATGACATACATCAACATTCTTGTCAGCCTTAACTGATATGGCTGCCACAGCGGGACTTGGAGATTGCCTCTTCAAGGGCACATTCTTCTTGGGACGTTGGAAAGAACGATTCTTTCCCTTCCCATGTGGACCAATCTTCGTACCAGATGAAGAACCCACATAAAGAACCGACTTCTCAAGGGTAGGTTCTAGCTTGTTCTTGTTGAAATTCACCATAAAGGATCAAATGAACTAGGCAGTGACAAGAGAAATACGTCAGTGGTTAACTGTGATGGTAGTACAAGATCCATGTCAATGAGCTTGTCCAAAAGCCCAATCATCTTTAGGCCATGCTCATGGACCGAAGCCCCATCTTGCAAGCTTAAAGTGATTAGCTTCTTGACGGTAACATGCCTAAGAGGCCGTGTTTGCTCACCAAAGAGCTCTTTGAGATGCATATGAATGTCAGCAGCATTCTTTGCATTCTCAAAACGCCTCTGCAGCTCATCATTCATAGAAGTCTTCATATAACACTTAGCTCGCAAGTCATGGTCACACCAATCCTTGTAAGTCTGCAATTCCTCAAGAGTGCAGCTAGTCGGAGCCTCAACAGGGGGCGACTCAGTGAGTGTATATGCTATCCTTTCTGAATTCAAGATGATTTTTAGGTTTCTTACAAATTTAGGTAATTAGGTTCGATTAAAATATGTTTGTCGAGTATAGCAGATAACGGGTTGCGTATCGAAGACATTATCAAATTTTTACTGAAAAGTAAGAACTGTAAATGTTAATGACTATTTTAAAATATTTAGTAAGATATAAAGTAAAGACTTTTACTTCATAAATTTTCAATCCCACTGTTTTGACATCTTTCACTACCCTCTAGTGAAAACGGGAAACTCCTTTTCTCAGAATGTACGTAAGGTCCAATTAACAAATAATGATCCTGAATAATATCAGACAATCATAATTTCTAAAAGTTAGTTTCCAATTTCATTTCCATACAACCCTTTACGTAAAATTTTGTCTAACGCTTGATTATGACCCAGTAATATGACGTCGTTCATCTTTACGTGTCAAGCTTTACCCATCGATGTTGAACCTTAATGGACGGTCGCCATGAGTTCCATCAATAATATGAGCCGAAATCATGGGAGTTCCAAGTAGTTCACATCACCATGTCAATGGATGCCACAAATTTCCGGTGTCATATGAGCCGAGCCTCGAGCACGGGTAGCGTTCATCATGCACCCATTGTCGATGGAAGACATGAAAATTGTAAACACCTTTATAATTCCCCTTTTCGGGCGTGATATTAATTTTGAATCTTATTCAAAATGAGGGTTTTTAATTTTGAAAGGCTTCATCACTAATTTTGTTTAAAAACTCGCAATGTTTGATTGTATGTTTGCCAGATTCATGCAACTTTGTTATTATCATAATAATATTGGACATACTCATTATTTATAAAATATCATGCATATATTATAAATAGTAAATTTAACAAGGATGATCAATCGCCCCAACACTAATGGCCCGTGTGAGTCAAACACGGGCCTAGGTCCAATCCTAGGGAATGCATGGGATGCAAATACATAATTACATAAGCCTCCAATATTTACATGTTTTCGATCTTCATAATCATCAAGGCCCACCATCTTCCAATCTTGATCTTCCACTAAACTAATATTTATAAATAAATATCAATGACAAATAGGGATACATCTCATAGGGTGAGAACGGGCCATAAACCAAGCTCACTTATAAATTGATAATTATTACAATCATTCAACACAAAATATCTTAGTAGACACCTATCAAATTGTGCTTGGGATTTTGATCATCCTTCATGCATAATATCACATATCATACACCATCAATTAATTATCACAATAATCAATTGATACAATATTATTTATCTTGATCCAATCACTAATCGCAACGATTATAAATTAAATCAACAAAGTAAACAAACTCCTTTTTCTACTTTCTAATTAATTTATTTATAACAGAATTTCTTGTAAATCAAATTTACTATAAATAATTAAAGTCCAACTTCAATTATTTATTTTATGAGAAATATATAAAAATTTTGTGGATTTAAACTTAAGGGCCCAATAAGATATTTTTCACCAAAAATATTATGGCCCATTTAAATTTCACAAATTATGTTAGCCAAATAATGGCCCAACAACTCAAGGCCCATCATATTACAAAACACTTTTGGAAACTTTAGTCGTCATCGCCGTTGCCGGAGCTCCATCGCCAGATTCCGGCCAACATGCACAAATTTTTTTTAAAAGGGGGGTTGGGGCTGCCCTTGCTGCCCGAAATGGGCAACCCCTCGGGCAGCCCAAGCTGCTCGAAATGGGCAGCAACATGCTGCCCGAAATACCCCCAAAATTGGCATCGTTTGTTGCGACAAATTATCTCATGCGGTTAGAAATTGTGACCTAAGCTCTTGATACCACTTGATATGGGATCATTTTCGGAGCCCGGAATGGGCAACGGAAGTTTTAAAATAACTTACAAGAGCAAAACCCAAGAAACCTTCACTTAGTGTGTAGCAAATGCGAAAAAACAAAACATACATAGGGTGTTTAAGTGTTTTTTACCTATCAATCTCAAAGATTGATGATGGCTCTAACTAAGATGATAAAAAACTTAGATCTTCAATAGTAGACAAGTCTACAAGCTTCCCTTTAGCAATCCTTGCTCAAAAATCATGCTCACCACCAACAAGCTAGAACCCCCTTACACTTGTACTAGAAAATGTAACTCATTTTTCTTTGAGAAGTTTGGTTTTAAATCATAAAATAGAGAAGAAAAATTTTTAAGAAAACTCAAGGGAAATTTCGGCCATGGTGGAGAGAAGGAAGGGGGAAGCCTTTTCTTGGTTGTCTAAAAAGTGTTGTGTATTTCAAATGCATGCTAGCCTTTAATTTGAAAAAGTTGACTCCCAACCTTTCACCTTCCTAGCATGTTATTGGGTTTGTAACATTTACAAAGCCCATGAACTATTAATTTAATATCTCAAACACATTTGAGATCAATTAAATCTTAATTAATTTTATTCAAGCCCACTAGTTAAATAATTATTTTCATTTGAGCTCTACAAGACCTCATATTATTTAGTTAATTCAACACTTAAATTAATTTAATTATTTGTACTCTACTAGATCCACTAGTGTTTAATTAATTTAACACTTGAATTAATTTAATTAAGTCCATAATAATGTTTATGAAAATCACAATTCAAATACATTATTTTTTTGACCAACTTTTAATTTAGGAACACTTCAACAAATTAAAAGTTACATTTTCTTTATAGAAGGCATACTTCTAATTTTTCTTTATGCTTATAAACTCCTTTATAAGACGTTCAATACATTGAACTAATTTCCTTCTCAACGAGATCTAGAACGCTAGTACTTGTGTGGCCTTCAGTGGTTCATTGTTACAACTAGCAGTGGGTTCACATCTCAATGTGATTAAGAACTAAACATGTCCTTATATGAGCATACACCAGTTGCTCCATTCTTACTTATCAACTCCTTGATAATAAGAATGTCCGAACTCAAGTCTGATAGTACCCAACCAATCATGTTAAACGTCTAGCAGCATTGCTTAAATGATTCCCTAGGTATCAAATGATAGTGTTTGCAAGAACCATTCCATTATGGTTAGCGTACATTACGGTCCTTTCATCTCATATATCCCCACCAATTCGACAACAATTGGTATATCGAGAGCTGTCAAATAATTGATACTATGTGTCATGTCGTAGTTGCATCAATGGTGTAATCTAAGAAACCCCTTCTTAATTACCACCAACACTTTGATCAGATATTTCAAATTACATACACATGAGATCACATAGGATATCCATACCCGAAGGTAAGCGGTGAATCCCCGACTACAATGCATAGACTCTTATATGTTTCGACAAAACACCCAACCTTGCCACCTGATGACCTCATATGAGTCGGTAAACAAGTCAAAGTGCAGTGCTAGCATATAGAGTCAGAATGTTGTCCCGGGACATAAGGACTAATGGTGTACAATCATAAACTAGGACGTTTTCACTCGATAAGTGCGAACCACTTAGAAAGTACTTTATAGAGGGTTGTTCAGTGCACTCTACAAAGAGCACCAATCTGCATGATCGGACTTCACAATGTCCCCTACTAATGAAACATGGTACTCACATCGCAGATACTAGTCTCAAACTCGAGCAGCCTTTATCATTCTTAGCAGCGGCTAAATTGACTAGGAACTGTTTAGAATATATAATATTCCAAATATGAGTTTCATGATACTCATCATATGAGCATCTCATATTCTTTCTACTATTTGTATATTCAAGGACTTTATCTATGCAACAAGCGGTATACAGATAAAGATGTGCAAAAAAAATAATTTCAAATATAATTAAAATAAAGATTGTATATACATAGAGTTTCAATGTGAACCCTCGGCCAACACTTGGCTCGATGGACACCTACTCTAACATAAAGGTGTGACGGAAATCCGCAGTTTCTTGGGTTTGGCTTGCTATTATCGTAAGTTCATCAAGGGTTTTTTTTCTGTTGCAGTAACCTTGACATCATTGACGAAAAAAATACGAAATTTGTATGGGGACTGGAGTGTCAAAATAGCTTTGATCAGTTGAAGCAAGCACTCACTACCACACCAGTTCTAGCGATGCTGACAGAACAAGGGGAATATGTGTTGTACATCGATGCTTCAACCCTAGGATTGGGCGCAGTTCTTATGCAGCATGAGCGAGTCATAACATACGCTTCTAAACAGCTGAAAGTACATGAAAAGAATTATCCGACGCATGATCTTGAGCTTGCAGCAGTCGTATTTGCATTGAAATTTTGGAGGCACTATTTGTATGGCGAGAAATGCAAGATCTTTACGGACCACAAAAGTCTCAAGTATTTGTTCACAAAAAATGAGCTGAACATGAGACAAAAAAGATGACTAGAACTTGTAAAAGACTACGACTGCGACATTAGCTATCATCTTGGCAAAGCTAATGTAGTGGTAGAAGATTTGAGTAGGAAATGGTCAATCTTGGCCCATTTATCAATACAGAATCCTCTACAAGTGGAATTTCAGCAGTTTGATCTTGAAGTTTATGCTAAGAGAAAGGCTCTAATCTCGCTACGTTGACAGTACATTCCACACTGTGAGATAGAATTTGAGCCGGACAGTCTAATGATGAGCAATTACAGAAATGTAGACAACGAGTCGAATCGAAGGGCATCATGTTATATTCAGTCGAGGATGGTATTGTTAAGTATCGAGGTCGACTATGGGTTCTTAATAGTGATTCACTTAGAGTTGACATTATGACTGAAGCTCACAGTACCCTTTATTATGTTCATACCTGAAGTACCAAGATGTACAAGAACTTGCAACTTTTATATTGGTGGCCCAGAATGAAACGAGATATTATGCGCTTTGTATCCGAATGCTTAACCTGTCAACAAGTGAAAGATGAGCATCAAAGACTAGCAAGAATGCTTCGACCCCTTACCATTCTCGAGTGAAAGTGAGAAAACATTACTATGGATTTCGTGGTAGGATTGCCAAAGACGGTGAAAGGACTCAAAGCCATTTGGGTAATAATGGACCTCCTTACTAAGTTAGCACATTTCCTACCAGTGAAGATGACTTTTTACATGACACAATATGCAGAGTTATATATTCGAGAGATAGTCAAACTGCATGGAATTCCTTTCTCTATAGTGTCAGACAGAGATACACGATTCACTTCATCATTTTGGAAGAGTTTACATGCGGCCTTGGGAACATAACTACTATTTAGTATCGCATTTCATCATCAGACATACGGTCAGTCTAAGAGAGTCTGTAACGTACCGTACTTTTAAACTACTTGAAATTTACGGAAAAATAAAAATTTTCTTAAATATAAAATAAACTTTAAATTTTCGTCCATAAAACAATAGTTCATCCAAACAGAATTTGCTAAAGGAAAATGCTTGTTTAAAGATCATAAACCAGAACGTATAATCAGAGTATTTTGAACATTTCATAAAACTTAAAATATAGCGGTCCTCGGGTTTAGCCTCCTGCTCGGTCCAAGCCAGCTCACTGGTCCCCACCTCTCGTTTCTTCAAACTCATCCTCACCTGCATCGATCAAGTCTAGTGAGTCTAAAGACTCAACATGTATAAACTGGAAGTAACGAGTACTACGTAATAAGATCACATGCAGCTTTAAAATAGAACGTACATACTGGAACTTGAACTTGCATAAATAAGCTTGAGCATACGTACATACATACATAGACGTGCCTTCAACATAAAACTTTTCTTAAACATGCTTACATCGTACATACTTGAACATACATAAACTTCATCATTTTGCGTAGAGGCATGTTTCAAAGCAAGTGACCCATACATAAATGCGCCTGATCAGACTAAACCACAGTACTGGGCTGACAGGAAAGATCCACTGCTACATACATGAGATCCTCGTTCATAATTTAACGGGTGGATTGGTCCTTGTTCATACTTTACCGCTTTCCAATCCTGATCTAAACCTGTTCAAAATTTAACGGGGTGAATTGTTCCCTGGTCATACTTTACCGCTTTCCAATCCCATACATAAATTGGTCACAAGACATTTAGCGTACCTCAAAAACTTAAAAGTATTTTCTTTGCACGTTGAACATACTTACTTGGCGTTGAGGGATTCGTTGGATCGCGCTTGGGGCCACTGCTGCACATACTCCCATGAATTTCAACACTTAACTTGCATACTTAGACGTAGGTACTCGAGCTCAACGCCGAAGTGAATAAGTAGCTTATGACATTCTAGTTCGCTCTGTACTTGACCTCGTTTAATTGTCGTACTAAACCATGACATAAAACCCCAAAACACATCAATAAAATATTTCCCAAAAACTGGAGTACACGGACCCCGTGCACCCCTCTGGGTCCGGGTCCGTGTAGGTACTGTATCTGTATACTCGAAGAAATGAAGGACACGGACCCCGTGTCAGGGTCCGTCTAAGGGTCCGTATAGACTCTGTAAAAAGACAACTTCGAAGAAACAAGGGCACGGACCCCATGCCAGGGTCCGTGTACCCACTGTTGACGCGAACCAACGGAAATTCTGTGCTTGTGACTCAATCTCCCTAACTCGATCCTCTCGACCATGAATCAACACCTCAAGACCCATCCTAGTATACTATAACACTGACTCGAGTCTATTCAATTGTCCCAAAACACCCACGCATCACTAGTGACACGATAAACCCGTGAACACGACTTTTGACAACAAAACAATTTTGACGGCTACTCAATCTCCCAAGTGCCTAACGACGCAAAACGTAACGTCAATAACCATCCCAACATCAATAACAATATACCTAAACGCAGCACTGATCACCTGTCGATCCCCAACAAAGCCTGCAACCATAAAACTTCAAGAACACATCAATAACACAATTTCAGAAAAATGCAGTTTGAGCAGTCCCACGAAAACGATCATAACTCACTCATTCCTTATCCAAATATTTCCAATTTTATATCAAATCGAAGGTATCAAAAAGTTATACGTTTCATATGTTGAAAGTTTTCCCAAAATCTCGATCGAAAAATCGTAGTAATTCAAAATACAGTAAAAACAAAATTTTGAGATCTAACGTTGCATAGATTGATCAAACAATTTTTCTGCTCAAACCATTTACATCACACATTGATTTTCTCGCATAAAGACATCGCAACACATAATATGACTAAATCGACACAGGAAAAACAGAATATACATGCCTTTAAATCTTTAACGTTACCGAACGACGACACCGAAGCGGGAAGTATGCGAGAGACGATCCCGGACGCTTGTGGAACAGTTTTTCTTGCAATAAAATCAACAAAATTTTGCTGGAAGATTCAGAGGAAGGGGCGGCTGCTCTATGGTAGAAGAACCCTAGGTTTCTCCCTTTTTTTTAAAATGAAATTCTGAATTGTAATATGTGTGTGTGTGTGCATACGTAAATTTGGGTGTGTGTTTGTGGTGTGTGCGCGTGTGTTTAGTGTAGGTAATTAGGGTAATTAGAGTTAATTGGATTATTTAAATAAATAATAACAAATCACAAGATAAATAAAATGCTAGTACCCCAAAAGTAAAATAATGCACACAAGTGATTAACTTTAAAAGTTTGAAACTCTTAAATCACTAAATAAATAAATTTAGGCTTTTAAAATGTTAAAACTTAATAAATTATTTAAAATGCCCCAACCTTAACTTAAAATAAAATACCACGTTTAAAATTGTCAAAATCGTCATTGATCTCTTTTTCTCGATCCCGCATCGAATAATCGCCTGAAACATGAAACTCGAGAAAATATTTTAAACTTAAATAAATAATTTAACTATTTAAATAAATGCATGGGTTTTACGTGTACTGATTTTGGAGCTCTACAGTTCCTATCCCACTTATATAAATTTCGTCCTCGAAATTAAATCTTACCAAAAAGTTCTGGGTAACGGTTCCTCATATCTGTCTCGGTCTCCCAAGTGGCATCCTCCACTGATTGATTCAGCCACCGGACTTTGACCAACTTGGTCACCTTGTTCCGCAGTCTCCGCTCCTGTCTTTCTAGGATTTGGACAGGTCTTTCCTCATATGACCGGTCTGGAGCAAGCTGCAATGGCTCATAACTCAAAACATGCGAAGGATTAGCTAGGTACTTCCTTCAACATCGAGACGTGGAACACATTGTGTACCCCGGCCAGATTCGACGGTAGGACTACATGATACGCTAATGTCCCAACTCTGTCAAGAATTTCAAACAGTCCAATAAACCTCGGACTGAGCTTGCCTCTCTTCCCGAACCTCATAACACCCTTCATGGGTGCTATCTTCACGAAAACGTGATCACCTACGGCAAACTATAGACCCCTTCTTCTCTTGTCAGCATAACTCTTTTGACGGCTCTGGGCGGTCTTCACCCTGTCTCGGATCTTGCCCACCACATCTGCATTATGCTGAACAATCTCTGGACCAAGCTCTGACCTCTCACCGACTTCATCCCAATGAATCGACGATCAACACTTCCTTCCATACAATGCCTCGTATGGAGCCATACCAATAGATGATTGGAAGCTGTTGTTTTAGGTAAACTCCACTAGAGGTAGCTTAGATTCCCAAGTCCCCTGGAAATCGATCATACAGGCTCGCAATAGATCCTCCAAAATCTGAATCACTCGCCTAGACTGGCCATCTGTCTGCGGGTGAATAGCTGTACTGAACAACAACTTCGTCCCCATGGTTGCATGCAAACTCTTCCAAAAGGACGATGTAAACCTCGGGTCTCTGTCGAACACAATAGAAACTGGGATTCCGTGCAATCATACTATCTCCCTGATATAGAGCTCCGCATACTGCGTCATGGAGAAAGTCATCTTCACTGGCAAGAAGTGTGTCGACTTAGTAAGTCGATCCACTATAACCCAAATAGCATTAGATCCCCTGCCTGACCTCGGCAAACCAACTACAAACTCCATTGTGATATTCTCCCACTTCCACTCGGGGATAGGGAGTGGTTTAAACATTCCTACTGGCCTCTGATGTTCTGCCTTCACCTGCTGACAAGTGAGGCATTCAGATACAAATCGGCGGACGTCTCGCTTCATACCTGGCCACTAGTACAGAATGTGTAAATCCTTGTACATCTTGATACCTTCTGGATGAATGGAATACGGAGATGCATGTGCCTCTGTCAGAATATCCTTTCTGATCGAATCAACACTAGGCACCCACATCCTTCCTCTATACCTCACGATACCATTAGACACTGTGTAGAGTACACTGCCCTTGGCTTTATTCTTCAGTCTCCATCTCTGCAACTGCTCATCTGAAGATTGACCTGCATGGATCCAGTCTAGCAAGGAAGACTGGACTATCATATTAGACAATTAGGAGCCCTGCCCTTATGATAAACCTCTAATCCGAAACTCTGAATCTCTGACTGTAGAGATCTCTGCACTGACAACTGTGCTACGACTGCAACCTTTCGGCTCAAGGCATCTGCCACAACATTAGCTTTCCTTGGATGGTAGCTAATTTCACAATCGTAGTCTTTTACCAACTCTAACCACCATCTTTGTCTCATGTTCAGCTCTTTCTGTGTGAAGAAATATTTGAGACTCTTGTGATCAGTGAATATCTGGCATTTCTCGCCGTACAAGTAATATCTCCATATCTTCAACGCAAAGACAATGGCAGCTAACTCAAGATCATGACTTGGATAATTCTTCTCATGCACCTTCAATTGTCTGGAAGCTCAAGCTATCACCCGACCATGCTGCATCAACACTGCGCCTAACCCGAGCTTAGATGCATCGGTGTATAACACAAAATCGCCTTGCCCTGATGGCATGGCTAACACTGGCGCTGAAATAAGAGCTGAGCTTCTCGCGACTGGCAGTAGGTATAACCCTTTACAAGAACACCGCTCTGATACCAACTATAACGTACTGTACTTTTAAACTACTTGAAATTTGCGGAAAAATAAAAATTTTCTTAAATAAAATAAACTTTAAATTTTCGTCCATAAAACAATAGTTCATTCCAAACAGAATTTGCTCAAGGAAAATGCTTGTTTAAAGATCATAAACCAGAACGTATAATCAGAGTATTTTGAACATTTCATAAAACTTAAAATATAGCGGTCCTCGGGAGGCTAAACCCGAGCTCACCACCGAAGTGAATAAGTATTTAAGCGTAGGTACTAGAGCTCACCACCGAAGTGAATAAGTAGCTTGTGACATTCTAGTTCGCTCTGAACTTGACCTCGTTTAATCATCGTACTGAACCATGACATAAAACCCTAAAACACATAAATAAAATATTTCCCAAAAACTGGAGTACACAGACCACGTGCACCCCTCCGGGTCTGGGACCGTGTAGGTACTGTATCTGTATACTCGAAGAAAAGAAAGACACGGACCCCGTGACAAGGTCTGTCGAAGGGTTCATATAGACTGTGTAAAAAGACACCTCGGAAGAAACAAGGGCACGGACCCCGTGCTAGGGTCCGGGTACGGGTCTGTGTACCCACTGTTGATGCGAACCAACGGAAATTCTGTGCTTGTGACTCAATCTCCCTAACTCGATCCTCTCGACCATGAATCGACATGTAATGCCCGAGATTTAATATCGTGTTAAATTACGATTATTGATTTTAATCGAGATGAGTATGAGAGGGGCTAACCGAGACACAAAAGGAGATTTTATGAGGGAATTGTTGGTGCGAGGACCGAAGGTCTCGCGCATATGCGCGAAGAGTAGGCACGCATATGCGCGAGCTGTGCGGAAGCCATAATGAGAGACCGAGCATTGGGCGCACATGCGCGACCTCAATACGCGCACATGCGCGAGAGGTCCAGAGAGTTGGGCGCATATGCGCGACTTAGATTCGCGCATATGCGCGAGGGTACCCGAGAGTTGGGTAAATTGAACAATGGCTTTGCGCATATGCGCCGAGTAGGGGCGCGCATATGCGCGAGGTGCTGTGCATGTACGCGCTGAGGATTA
Organism: Primulina tabacum; assembly: GCF_025594145.1. Taxonomy (NCBI): domain Eukaryota; kingdom Viridiplantae; phylum Streptophyta; class Magnoliopsida; order Lamiales; family Gesneriaceae; genus Primulina; species Primulina tabacum. The sequence continues at coordinate 24,547,587 of NC_134563.1, read as the reverse complement.
AGTCTCGCGCATATGCGCGAGGAAGGTACGCGCATATGCGCGAGAGGCTTTGGATGAATTTTGAGGGAGACACGTATCAATTACATGCAATATATATATATATATATATATATATATATGTTGAGCCATTCGTTTCCTTCGCAATTCAGCAACAAGGGAATCGAGAAAAGGTTTCTGGAAAAGAGTGAAAAATCCTTACGCCTTTTGTGAGAAATCCGTCCGTCCGATTTTAAATCCGACTTCAGTACTGTGTTCCTATCGACGTAGGCTACAACTGGACATATGTTTTACTACGTTTTGATATGTTTTGAAATTATGATGTTGTCAGAATTGAATGGAATTCATATATGATGTTCTTGACATGTTAGACATCATAGAATCGAAGTCAGATTAAGAAACGGACTGATTATGGAATTGTTATGAATTTTCAGGGTATATTGATTTATACCTGATAGATTTGAATTGTGACTGGATTATAGATTGTATCGGATATGAGTTATGATTTGTGATTGATGTCTGTTGATATGGTATTGACGGGGATACTGAGATTATGCCGTTATGCCGTTGATTTGAATTAAATCCAGATTAATCAGATTCGGTGTTGAATTAAGAATAGAACATTGATATTATGATTCTCGATATGTCGTTTCAGATTTACAGAGACAGTCTTGAGTTCAGAACTGATATTGCTGCAGACCTAGACTACAAACGAAATGTATAAGTCAATGTGGTATTGGGAGATCGACTTGAGTCAGTTTAGACTTGAGTTTCCCTAAATCACATACTTTACTTTATTGCATTGATATTTTCATTGATTTGATTGATGTACTTGTTCTCTTGAATTATAGATAGCAGGTATTAGACGAGTAATCTTGTGACATAAGTGCCTGATAGTGGCGGGATCGCCACGGGCACATTGCACGATGTCACAAGATAGTATAGAAATCTTGGGACAGATGTGCCTGATAGTGGCGGGATCGCCACGGGCACATTGCACGATGTCACAAGATAGGATATTGGCGATAGGGCCACAGTCCATGACGGTTAGGTCAGGACACTGGATGTTTGGTTATATCGACGTGGATAAAACTGGAGTCTTTTCTATTATTGTTGGTCGATATAAGAATACCCACATCTGGAAACCGGGATCCCAAGACTAGGATTGAGTCTAATCTGATTCGTGGAGTCACGAGTATTGTCGACAGTTTGATATTGATTATATTTCAGCTTTTGATATATATTGCTGTTATCTATCCATGCTTTTATGTTTATCATATGATTGCATGTTTCGTTGATTTATACTGGGATTATATTCTCACCGGAATTATCCGGCTGTTGTCTTGTTTGTATGTGTACATGACAACAAGTGGGACAGGATCAGGGTCCAGGAGATGAGGAGAGATCGTGATAGAGTGGAGATGTAGAACCCGTAAATCAGTAGACGTATAAGCCATGCATAATTCTAGGTTTTCTTAAATTTAATTGACTTCATTGCATGATGCATTTATTTGAAGTTAATTATTTATTATTTCAGTTCAGTAGATTGATTTTTAGCATTTCAGTATTTTCAGTGAGGCCGGACCCGAGTTGGAGTTTTGAGATAGAATTTAAGATTTCGAGAAATATTTCCAGAAGTTAATTTAGCCAGCAACCAAGTTCATTTAAGTTAGAAAGGGAGGTTTGAGGATTTAATTTAATTATTTGAGGTGATTAAGAAATGAACTCATTTAAGTTATTAAATTAAGGGGTTAGCTCATTAAATTATTTAAAGGATTAGTAAGGCTTTCAAGGATTATTAGTTGACTAGATAATCAACATTCCCCTTTATTTTATTATGCATTTTTCGGCCACCCTTAGTGCTAGAAGATTCATTTTCCAACTCATCAACTTTGACCAATTCTTTGCATGTAATTAGTAAGATAATTCTAGGATTTTTGGGAGCACAATTTAATTAAATAAATGGACATATCCTAGTCTAGAACAAGAGAAATTTCGGCCACTACCTCCTAGAAGCATCCACCAACTCATTTGATATCAATTCAAAATTTAAAATTCAAAGGGGAGTGGACTTGGTCTTGATTCTTCCTTAAATTGTGCACCCTTCTCCTCACCCCTCATAACCATTTTTCCCCCCTCTCCTTTTCGAAAATTCAGAGTGAATTCACACTCATTTTCAGTAGAAAAAATCTTGAGGTACCTAGCCAAAAAGAAGAGAGAAAAATCGAGAGCAAGGTAAGGTAGAAAAGAGAAGCGCTCCACCTCCTCCGTGCCGCGTCGTCGTCGTTTCGTTCGTTTTCATTTGAAACGAAACCAGGCATGTCTAGATTTCTTTCAAACCTCAATCAAGTCATATTATCATTTATTTTTCAGTACATGATCATTTTTATTCAAGTAAAAATCGAGATCCAAGTCAAAACATTTTGAAACAACACATGCAGAATTTTTGATATTCCTTGGCAAGCTTCACGTTTTTCTTGGTTTGTGAGTTTCAGGTGATTGGTTCGACCCCAGGCTCCCAAGGCGACTCCTAGACACATAATAGGATGCATTAGGACCATGTTGGCCCATTCAACCAGCCCCATGCTTGCTGGAAATTCAGAATGACAGCAACCTCCCCATAGGTGCAGAAATGTTGTTCGAAAAATTCAGTTTGTTGTCATGGAGGAAGGATCTGATCTTGGCTGCCCCAAGGGCCTATAGCCATGGTTGGATCACTTCCCTAGCATTTCTAAGACGTGACTAAGTTGTCCTTTTGGTGGCTTGGTCCATGGTTCATCGCTTTTTAATCAAAACGTCACAACAGCCCCTATACCCCTTCGGCTTCTTCATTTGTTCAGCTTTTGGTTCGTTCTTTTGTTGCTTGGTATGGATCTTGGTTGGCCTATGGCCCTTAGCCACGGTTCATATCATGCTCCTAGATGTCTAGATCGTGCCATGGTCAATCAAATGGCCACTGGAACGACGCAAGACATCGATCATAGCATAAACACTACACACGCATGCAGGTTGCTCTCGGTTGGACCCTTCGGTTAAGATTTGGTGTGATGCGGATTGTGGCTGGCCTATGGCCCTTAGCCATGGTTCAAATCATTCCTTGGGATTTTGGTAAGAGTCTCTGGTCTGTGGTTCACGCCCCTAATGGCCGATAGTCTCGAAACCAACGCAAGTCTTGTAGTTGCGCAGCTGCTGGAAATTACAGCAAGTTGCTGTGTCGGTTCAGAGGCTCGTTCGAGTTCTTGGTTGGCTTTTGGCCCATGGCCTTGGACTGGACAGTGCCTCATTGAGTTAGGAAGGTCATGTTTTTGACCGTTCGTCATTTGGATCATTTTTGAGTTTGTACGAGAATTTACGGTGCAATGTGCCAAATTGACTCTCGAAAGAGCGTTTCGTGTTTTGGCCTCCATTCCACCTAGATTTCGACCCTATCATTTTAGGAACATTATTTTATGATTTTTCAGCGTATTTTAATCATGACTATACGTCGGTTCAGTGTCGGTTCAGGTTGGCTCGGAGTCATGATTAAATGCGAAGTCATTAGGCGTCATAGTCGCATCTTTTGAACGTAAATTGCATAGTTGGTCATGTTTAAGCTATTGCATATTTTTCATGGCACAGTTAGGTTGCAGCGAGCCTGGGAACGATCCAATCCAATCCAGTTGGTAAAATTACAGGAATTTTCATTATGCCAGTTAATTATTTTACGTGCATTAAATAGAAAATGATTATTTTTGAGATTTATGCGATATGGCTTGTGGTTCATTCACTATGTGGGAGTGTTATTTTATACGGTCGCCAGTGACCAATCAGTTCAGTATGGTACCACCCGGTCGCCAGTGACCGGCCAGCTCAGTTCAGTTTCAGCCTTCCCGGTAGCCAGTTACCGATCAGTTCAGCTTAGTGCAGTGGCCACAGGCGTAAAACATAATCTCAACAGAAAATTTTACCAGATATTTCAGTACAGGCTCCAAGGAGCAAATATTTTTACAGTAATTTCCAGTTCATTTATGCACGTATTATAATTGCTCAGTACAGATTATTTTCAGTATGCCTCAGGACAGGATATGTTAACTCATGCATATTTTAATTCAGATTTTTACTCGTTACCTGTGATATATGCATGCTGAGTCTTTAGGCTCACTAGACTTGATTGTTGTAGGTACTGATGAGGCCAGGGCCGAGGGCGTGGACCAGTGAGCCAGCTTAGGTCGGCAGTAGTGGCACCCGAGGACCTCAGAGCAGCAGTTGTTATTTTTTTTCGCAAACAATTTTATCGGTCGTTGGATATTTTTTTAAATCGTTGTTGTTGGCAAAACTTTAATTTTCTTCCGCTGCAATATTTTGAAATATTGAACTTGATTCACCAGTGATTTTATGAATGAGGCCATTTAAGTTCTTTTAAAAAGAAAATTTTTAATTTTCCGCAAATTTTCAAGAAAGGAGTTTTAGGCCCTTCGCAGTTGGTATCAGAGCGGTGGTTCTGTATAGGGTTTCACTACTACTGACCGCGAGAAGCTCACGAAGCCACGCCTTTGGTCTGTAAGTTTTTCAGTTCAGCATTTTGTTCAGCATTTTAGTTAAATCATGAATTAGTTTGTCAGCATGCTTCCAGATTTTCAGTATTTCAGAGTTCATTTAAAATAAATTATGGAATTATGCATGTTAGTTACGTATGGGTTATGTTGCAACAGTATGCCCTCTAGACGCATTTTAGAGCGCATCAGAGAGGAGGAGCCTCGCCGAGAAGACAGGGAGGAGCGTAGACCAGAGGGAGACCTACCACCTCCTCCACCGCCCCCACCGGACATGAGTGCCCAGATGTTAGCTGGGATGGCACATTTCTTCGCACAGTTTGCGGGGGGCAATGCCGCAGCCGTAGCCGCAGCCGCAGCCAGGCCGACAGGGCCCGAGGCTGTGTATGAGCGATTCATGAAGATGCGCCCGAAGGAGTTCTCTGGGGCATCTGACCCCATGGTTGCCGAGGGATGGATCAAATCCCTCGAGGTTATCTTCGATTTTATGGAGCTGGGGGACGCAGACCGAGTCCGATGTGCCACCTACTTGTTCACTGAAGACGCCCGCTTATGGTGGGAAGGAGCTTCGGTAGCCCTGACATTGGCTACACTTTCTTGGACCCGCTTTACGGAGGTTTTCTACTCCAAGTATTTTGCTGAGGAGGTTCGCACCAGGCTGACCACCGAGTTCATGAGTCTGAGACAGGGGGATATGTCGGTTACGAAGTTTATCCGTAAGTTCGAGAGGGGCTATCACTTTGTGCCCCTGATAGCGAATGATGCCAGAGCCAAGCTGATGCACTTCCTGGTGGGTTTACGACCGATCTTGCGCCGGGATGTTAGGGTATCTGACCCTGCTACTTATGAGATTGCCGTCTCCAAGGCCTTAGCCGCAGAGCAGGATCTGCGGGATATCGAGAGGGATCGCCAGGGCAAGCGCCCAGTCCAGGCACCGCACCGCCCTCCTCCTCATCAGCATCAACAGCAGAATAAGAGGCCTTTTCATGGACCGCCCAGGAACCGAGGCCAGCAGCAGCAGCAGCAGCAGCGGGGACGCCCAGCCCCGAGGACTCAGGAGCACCCAGTCTGTCCCAGGTGCTGACGTCGCCATCCTGGAGCATGTATGGCTGGCTCAGAAAAGTGTTTTAAGTGTGGCAGTCCAGACCACATGTTGCTGCAGTGCCCTCAGAGGAATCTGCCTACCCAACGCAGAGTTTTTGCTCTCCATGCCGCGGAAACCAACCCGGAGACTATGTTGTTGATAGGTACCTTTAAACTTTAAGTTATTATTTGAATTTCCGTGTTTTGGGAATCGGGAATTAGATTTTGAACTTAGAACTGTTATAGGATTGCATGCCCTACTCAGATTTATTTCAGAGGAATTAAGCTAGAGGAACCTTGACCTTTGCATGTCTATAAGTTTAGATCTTGTAGTGGGATTCAACTTAGAACTCCGCTCTTTCAGGGAGAATTTTTATATCTGGTTCCGCTACCAAGGCCTTGATAGATTCAGGGGCCACTCACTCGTTTTTTTCGGAGGTCTTTGCTAACTTCCTCAAGATCCAGACCATTGGGCTAGATACAGCCTTTTCAGTAGTATTGTCGTCAGGCGAGGAGATGGCAGCTACCAATGTTATCCGAGATATAGACCTTGAGCTGCACGGTAATCTTCTTTATGCGGATCTGATCGTGTTACCGATGCCGGAATTTGACATCATCCTAGGGATGGACTGGCTATTGAGGAACAGAGTGTTGATAGACTTCCAGCGGAGATCCGTTCTTGTCCGACCGCCTGGAATGGAGCAGTTCTTATTTGAGCCGGACAGGTACTTTTCTTTACCGCGCATTATTCCATATGTTCAGGCTAGGAAGCTCATGCATAGAGGGTGTCGGGCATTTCTAGCAACCTTTTTATCTGTCCCCGAGGAACCCAGCCAGTCAGCCTCAGATGTTCCGATAGTTAGAGATTTCTTAGACGTTTTTCCCGAAGACGTCTCTGGTATGCCACCAGAGAGAGAGGTGGAGTTTTCCATTGAGCTTATGCCAGGTACGGCTCCGATATCCAAAGCGCCGTACCGTCTAGCACCGACAGAGATGGCAGAGCTTAAGAAGCAGATCCAGGAACTTCTCGACAAGGAGTTCATTCGCCCGAGCTTTTCTCCATGGGGCGCGCCAGTCTTATTTGTGAAAAAGAAGGATGGCTCGATGAGGCTTTGCATTGACTACCGGGAGTTGAACAGGGTTACAGTGAAGAATAAATACCCACTGCCGAGGATTGAGGATCTGTTTGACCAGTTGCAGGGAGCTTCGATTTTCTCCAAGATAGATCTGCGTTCGGGTTATCACCAGTTGAGGGTGAGAGGTGCTGATGTTTCGAAGACAGCTTTCAGGACTCGTTATGGTCCTTACGAGTTCCTTGTGATGCCGTTCGGTCTGACGAATGCGCCAGCGATCTTCATGGATCTAATGAATCGCGTATTTCAGCCGTACCTCGACCAGTTTGTGATAGTGTTCATAGATGACATTCTCGTCTACTCCAAGAATCAGGAGGAGCACAGCAGGCATCTGACCACAGTGTTGCAGACATTGCAGAAGCACAAATTATTCGCAAAGTTCAGTAAGTGCGAATTCTGGTTAGAGAAGGTGGCGTTCTTAGGCCACATTGTTTCTAGCAGTGGTATTGAGGTAGACCCCGCAAAAGTTGTAGCAGTCAGAGATTGGGTTGTGCCTCAGAATGCATCCGAGATCCGCAGTTTCCTTGGGCTAGCAGGATATTACAGAAAATTCATCCAAGGATTTTCCTCTATCGCCGTTCCACTCACAGCACTGACAAAGAAAAATGTGAAGTTTGTGTGGAGCGAGGAGTGTCAGAAGAGCTTCGATACTTTGAAGCAAGCTCTTATTTCAGCACCAGTTTTGGCCATGCCATCAGGGCCCGGCGAGTTTGTCCTTTATATCGATGCTTCGAAGCTTGGTTTAGGTGCAGTTTTGATGCAGCATGGGAGAGTGATAGCGTATGCTTCTCGACAGCTGAAAATCCACGAGAAGAATTACCCTACCCATGATCTGGAGTTAGCGGCCGTAGTTTTTGCTTTGAAGATTTGGAGGCACTATCTGTATGGGGAGAAGTGTCAGATCTTTACCGACCATAAGAGCCTCAAGTATTTCTTTACGCAGAAGGAGCTGAACATGCGTCAGAGGCGTTGGTTGGAGCTTGTGAAAGACTACGATTGTGACATTAGCTACCACCCGGGTAAAGCTAATGTAGTTGCGGATGCTTTGAGCAGGAAAGTCGCAGTGATGGCTCATTTGACGATGCAGAAACCTCTTCAGATTGAGATGCAGAGGTTTGATCTTGAGACTTACCCTCGAGGTAGAGTTCCTCGTGTATCTACCTTGACTATCCAGTCTTCTCTTATTGACCGTATTCGCAGCGGTCAGGCAGCAGATGAGCAGTTGGCATAGTGGAAGAAGAGAGATGAAGCCAAGGGCAGTGTTTTGTATTCAGTCAGCGACGGTATTGTGAGATACCGAGATAGGATATGGGTTCCCAGCAGTGATTCTATCCGAGCAGACATCTTATCAGAGACCCATACGTCCCCGTACTCCATTCACCTTGGGAGTACGAAGATGTACAAAGATCTGCAGCTATTGTATTGGTGGCCAGGGATGAAGAAGGACATCAGGCGTTTTGTATCCGAGTGCCTGACTTGCCAGTTAGTGAAGGCCGAGCATCAGAGACCAGCAGGTTTGCTCAAGCCTCTTCCTATTCCCGAGTGGAAGTGGGAGAACATTACCATGGACTTTGTGACCGGATTGCCGAGGTCAGCCAGAGGATCGAATGCTATCTGGGTGATTGTAGATCGTCTTACCAAATCAGCGCACTTCTTGCCTATTAAGACGACTTTCACCATGGTTCAGTATGCAGAGCTGTATATCCGAGAGATAGTCCGACTCCATGGTATTCCAGTTTCTATCGTATCCGACAGAGATCCCAGATTCACTTCCTCGTTTTGGAAGAGTTTGCATTCGACTATGGGTACGAAGTTGCTGTTTAGCATAGCTTTCCATCCGCAGACAGATGGACAGTCGGAGCGAGTTATTCAGATCTTAGAGGATCTTCTCCGTGCTTGCGTCATTGATTTCTCTGGGAGTTGGGAGTCGAACTTACCATTGGTAGAGTTCACCTATAACAACAGTTTCCAGTCGTCTATAGGTATGGCTCCGTATGAAGCGCTGTATGGCCGCAAGTGTAGATCTCCTGTTCATTGGGATGAAGTAGGAGAGAGAGCAGAGTTGGGTCCAGAGATTGTTCAGCAGGCAGCAGAGGTAGTAGTCAAGATCCGTTATAGAATGAGGACTGCTTAGAGTCGACAGAAGAGTTATGCCGATCAGCGGAGGAGAGAGTTAGAGTTTGCAGTGGGCGATCATGTCTTCGTGAAAGTGGCACCTATGAAGGGTGTCATGAGATTTGGCAAGAAAGGGAAGCTCAGTCCGAGATACATTGGACCGTTTGAGATCCTTGACAGAGTTGGGACGCTAGCATATCGTGTGGCTCTTCCGTCGAATCTGGCCGGAGTACACAATGTCTTTCACGTCTCCATGCTGAGGAAGTATATGGCAAATCCTTCGCATGTGCTGAATTTAGAGCCGTTGCAGCTTACTCTGAACTTATCTTATGAGGAGAGACCCGTGCAGATCCTAGACAGACAGGAGAAGAAACTTCGGAACAAGTTGGTTAAGCGAGTCAAAGTAAAATGGCTCAACCATTCAGAGGAGGAAGCTACGTGGGAGTCTGAGCCGGAGATGAGAAGTCGATACCCTGAGTTATTCGGTGAGTTCTAATTTCGAGGACGAAATTTATTTAAGGGGGGGAGGATTGTAGAACCCGTAAATCAGTAGACGTATAAGCCATGCATAATTCTAGGTTTTCTTAAATTTAATTGACTTCATTGCATGATGCATTTATTTGAAATTAATTATTTATTATTTCAGTTCAGTAGATTGATTTTTAGCATTTCAGTATTTTCAGTGAGGCCGGACCCGAGTTGGAGTTTTGAGATAGAATTTAAGATTTCGAGAAATATTTCCAGAAGTTAATTTAGCCAGCAACCAAGTTCATTTAAGTTAGAAAGGGAGGTTTGAGGATTTAATTTAATTATTTGAGGTGATTAAGAAATGAACTCATTTAAGTTATTAAATTAAGGGGTTAGCTCACTAAATTATTTAAACGATTAGTAAGGCTTTCAAGGATTATTAGTTGACTATATAATCAACATTCCCCTTTATTTTATTATGCATTTTTCGGCCACCCTTAGTGCTAGAAGATTCATTTTCCAACTCATCAACTTTGACCAATTCTTTGCATGTAATTAGTAGGATAATTCTAGGATTTTTGGGAGCACAATTTAATTAAATAAATGGACATATCCTAGTCTAGAACAAGAAAAATTTCGGCCACTACCTCCTAGAAGCATCCACCAACTCATTTGATATCAATTCAAAATTTAAAATTCAAAGGGGAGTGGACTTGGTCTTGATTCTTCCTTAAATTGTGCACCCTTCTCCTCACCCCTCATAACCATTTTTCCCCCCTCTCCTTTTCGAAAATTCAGAGTGAATTCACACTCATTTTCAGTAGAAAAAATCGTGAGGTACCTAGCCAAAAAGAAGAGAGAAAAATCGAGAGCAAGGTAAGGTAGAAAAGAGAAGCGCTCCACCTCCTCCGTGCCGCGTCGTCGTCGTTTCGTTTGTTTTCTTTCGAAACGAAACCAGGCATGTCTAGATTTCTTTCAAACCTCAATCAAGTCATATTATCATTTATTTTTCAGTACATGATCATGTTTATTCAAGTAAAAATCGAGATCCAAGTCAAAACATTTTGAAACAACACATGCAGAATTTTTGATATTCCTTGGCAAGCTTCATGTTTTTCTTGGTTTGTGCGTTTCAGGTGATTGGTTCGACCTCAGGCTCCCAAGGCGACTCCTAGACACGTAATAGGATGCATTAGGACCATGTTGGCCCATTCAACCAGCCCCATGCTTACTGGAAATTCAGAATGACAGCAACCTCCCCATAGGTGCAGAAATGTTGTTCGAAAAATTCAGTTTGTTGTCATGGAGGAAGGATCTGATCTTGGCTGCCCCAAGGGCCTATAGCCATGGTTGGATCACTTCCCTAGCATGTCTAAGACGTGACTAAGTTGCCCTTTTGGTGGCTTGGTCCATGGTTCATCGCTTTTTAATCAAAACGTCACAACAGCCCCTATACCCCTTCGGCTTCTTCATTTGTTCAGCTTTTGGTTCGTTCTTTTGTTGCTTGGTATGGATCTTGGTTGGCCTATGGCCCTTAGCCACGGTTCATATCATGCTCCTAGATGTCTAGATCATGCCATGGTCAATCAAATGGCCACTGGAACGACGCAAGACATCGATCATAGCATAAACACTACACACGCATGCAGGTTGCTCTCGGTTGGACCCTTCGGTTAAGATTTGGTGTGATGCGGATTGTGGCTGGCCTATGGCCCTTAGCCATGGTTCAAATCATTCCTTGGGATGTTGGTAAGAGTCTCTGGTCGGTGGTTCACGCCCCTAATGGCCGATAGTCTCGAAACCAACGCAAGTCTTGTAGTTGCGCAGCTGCTGGAAATTACAGCAAGTTGCTGTGTCGGTTCAGAGGCTCGTTCGAGTTCTTGGTTGGCTTTTAGCCCATGGACTTGGACTGGACAGTGCCTCATTGAGTTAGAAAGGTCATGTTTTTGACCGTTCGTCATTTGGATCATTTTTGAGGTCGTACGAGAATTTACGGTGCAATGTGCCAAATTGACTCTCGAAAGAGCGTTTCGTGTTTTGGCCTCCATTCCACCTAGATTTCGACCCTATCATTTTAGGAACATTATTTTATGATTTTTCAGCGTATTTTAATCATGACTATACGTCGGTTCAGTGTCGGTTCAGGTTGGCTCGGAGTCATGATTAAATGCGAAGTCATTAGGCGTCATAGTCGCATCTTTTGAACGTAAATTGCATAGTTGGTCATGTTTAAGCTATTGCATATTTTTCATGGCACAGTTAGGTTGCAGCGAGCCTGGGAACGATCCAATCCAATCCAGTTGGTAAAATTACAGGAATTTTCATTATGCCAGTTAATTATTTTACGTGCATTAAATAGAAAATGATTATTTTTGAGATTTATGCGATATGGCTTGTGGTTCATTCACTATGTGGGAGTGTTATTTTATACGGTCGCCAGTGACCAATCAGTTCAGTATGGTACCACCCGGTCGCCAGTGACCGGCCAGCTCAGTTCAGTTTCAGCCTCCCCGGTAGCCAGTTACCGATCAGTTCAGCTTAGTGCAGTGGCCACAGGCGTAAAACATAATCTCAACAGAAAATTTTACCAGATATTTCAGTACAGGCTCCAAGGAGCAAATATTTTTACAGTAATTTCCAGTTCAGTTATGCACTTATTATAATTGCTCAGTACAGATTATTTTCAGTATGCCTCAGGACAGGATATGTTAACTCATGCATATTTTAATTCAGATTTTTACTCGTTACCTGTGATATATGCATGCTGAGTCTTTAGGCTCACTAGACTTGATTGTTGTAGGTACTGATGAGGAAAGGGCCGAGGGCGGGGACCAGTGAGCCAGCTTAGGTCGGCAGTAGTGGCACCCGAGGACCTCAGAGCAGCAGTTGTTATTTTTTTTCGCAAACAATTTTATCGGTCGTTGGATATTTTTTTAAATCGTTGTTGTTGGCAAAACTTTAATTTTCTTCCGCTGCAATATTTTGAAATATTGAACTTGATTCACCAGTGATTTTATGAATGAGGCCATTGAAGTTCTTTTAAAAAGAAAATTTTTAATTTTCCGCAAATTTTCAAGAAAGGAGTTTTAGGCCCTTCGCAGGAGACTTCGGACTTTGATGTATATAGGGTTTTGGCACTTGATAATTAGATGTTGAACCTTAGTCTTTACTGATTTGTAGACGGTACAGGACTTGTACTTTATTTTATATTGAGTTGTATATTAGTTTGATCTCACTACTTTCCGCATTAAAAAGAAAAAAAAATTTATGACCCTAATTACTTGATTAGTAAATTGATCCTGATGACGATTAAGAATTGATTCGCGTCCGGGTCCCCACACGACACCTCGAGACCCATCCTAGTATACTATAACACTGACTCGAGTCTATTCAATTGTCCCATAACAACAACGCATCATTAGTGACACGATAAACCCGTGAACACGACTTTTGACAACAAAACGATTTTGACGGCTACTCAATCTCCCAAGTGCCTAACGACGCAAAACGAAACGTCAATAACTATACCAACATTAATAACAATATACCTAAATGCAGCAGCGATCACCCGTTGATCCCCAACAAAGCCTGCAATCATAATACTTCAAGAACACATCAATAACACAATTTCAGAAAAACGCAGTTTGAGCAGTCCCACGAAAACGATCATAACCCACTCATTCCTAATCCAAATATTTCGAATTATATATCAAATCGAAGGTATCAAAAAGTGATACGTTTCATATGTTGAAAGTTTTCCCAAAATCTCGACCGAAAAATCGCAGTAATTCAAAATACAGTAAAAACAAAATTTTGAGATCTAAAAACGTTGCATAGATTGATCAAACATTTTTTCTGCTCAAACCATTTACATCACACATGGATTTTCTCGCATAAAAATATTGCAACACATAATATGACTAGATCGACACAGGAAAAACATAATATACATGACCGTAAATCTTAAACGTTAACAAACAACGACACCGAAGCGGGAAGGATGCGAGAGACGATCCGGGACGCTTGTGGAACAGTTTTTCTTGCAATAAAATCAACAAAATTTTGCTGGAAGATTCAGAGGAAGGGGGCGGCTGCTCTATGGTGGAGGAACCCTAGGTTTCTCCCTTTTTTTTTAAAATGAAATTCTGAATTGTAATATGTGTGTGTGTGTGCATACGTAAATGTGGGTGTGTGTTTGTGGTGTGTGGGTATGTGTTTAGTGTAGGTAATTAGGGTAATTAGAGTAAATTGGGTTATTTAAATAAATAATAACAAATCACAAGGTAATTAAAATGCTAGTACCCCAAAAGTAAAATAATGCACACAAGTGATTAACTTTAAAAGTTTGAAACTCTTAAATCATTAAATAAATAAATTTAGGCTTTTAAAATGCTAAAACATAATAAATTATTTAAAATGCCCAAACCTTAACTTAAAATAAAATACCACATTTAAGATTGCCAAAATCATCACCGTTCTCTTTTCCTCGATCCCGCATCGAATAATCGCCTAAAACATGAAACTCGAGAAAATATTTTAAACTTAAATAAATAATTTAACTATTTAAATAAATGCATGGGTTTTACGTGTACTGATTTTGGGGCTTTACAGAGTCATACAAATTTTAGAGGATTACTTTGAGCTTGCGTGATCGATTTCCAAGGGAGTTGTGAACCGAAACTACCTCCAATGGAGTTCACAATGTCTTCCACATATCGATGCTCCGCAAGTACATGTCAAACCCTTACATTTACTGAACTTTGAGCCACTGCAACTTACACAAAATCTGTCTTATGAGGAGAGGCCTACTCAAATCTTGGACAGCCAAGAGAGAAGGTTGCGGAACAAGGTAATAAAAATGGCCAAAATCCAGTGGCTAAATCACTCAGAGGAAGAAGCCACTTGTGAAACTGAGTTAGAGATGAGGAGTCGCTACCCCAAACTTTTCGGTAAGTCTTAATTTTGAGGACAAAATTTTATTTATGGAGGGTAGGATTTGTAATGTAAAAAAAAAAAAAAACCAACCCACGTAAACTACATGCATACAAATGATTTAAATTGCTTAATTATTTTATTTAACTGATTTTAAATGTTTACTTGATGTATATTATATGATTGAAGGTCTAATTTGCATGACTAAATGATTAGATTGTACGATTTCATGAGAATTGAAGATTTTATCCGAATATTTGATAATAGGCTGAGAAATGAAACTGGAGACGATCAAGATAAAATATTTTTTCAATAAATATTTTCAAGACTTATTAATATGATTAAAAGTGATTAAATTTTTCTAAAAACAGTAGAGTCCAAATTATTTTAAAAGACGAGCATGATTTTATTCGAGAAGCCGATTTTGGGCAAACAAGAGACTTTTAAAGGACCAAAAGTATTATTATTGAAAACTAATTTTTTATAACTTTTATTTTTCAATTAAATAGGTGTTATTGGGCTTAATTTACATAAGATTACTAGGCTCGATTTCTCCTAAACTCAAAGGCCCAAAACCCAAGCCCATAAACATGCAAAATTTTAAATCTATAAAATAGAAACCTAGGTCTTCCTAAGCCTCACATCAGCCAAAAATTCACAGACAAAACACACCATATTTTCAGGATTTTGAAGAGGAAAAAACAATTGTATATGTCACCCGTTCGTCCTTCTTCGCACCTCACGCCAACGATTGTATATTCGAGAGCTATAAAACGCAAAGACACGCTTCTAAACTCCTTTGACACATCATTCAAGTCATATTATGCTTGTTTTATTTATTTTTTTGCAAGAAAAATATTTAAACGCGATTCGTTTAACGATAAAACAAATATTTTCAAAGTATTGATGATTTTACGCCTATTTGAAAAACGTTATGATTCTTAAGGACACGCTGCCAATAGGAGGTGTTTAAGAGATGGGAAAAGAGTCGCTAAGGGACAACACGAGGGTTGGAGTCGAGCTTGGCTATGAAGAAACGAGCCTAGTCGTTAAGGCGTGCCTTTGCGTACTTTACGAACGAAAAGCAATCCTTGACACAAAGAACATTCGCGGAGAGATGGGGGAGAAGACCACGCTGAAGTTTCCCTTCAAATTCACGTGAGTGGCCCTTTAGAAAAATGTGTGTGTGTGTGTGCTGATGGAGGAGGGGTGGGGACAGAAAACCCTAGGTTTCTCGTGTGATATGAAGTGCTTTGTAGTTTAAAACCTCCCTAATTTGATATAAATAATTGGTAAGAGTTTAGACCCAATAACCTTATTATAATAAGCTCATTAGACCCATTATAGTGTCGGTAAAATATTTCGTTTAGAAAAATTTTCGAAATTATTAGAAGTGTTCCCAAAAAGTCCTTATTTTCTCCAGAAATCGAATGTCGGTTTAAAAAACGACTCGGCGTGTAAAAACATTTCAAAAACCACCATTTTCAAAAATACAATATAAAATATACCATATTTTTAAAAATTAAAATATTAATTTAATAAAAATATTTTCCCTTTATGGTCCTCCAATCTCCGTTCCTCGATCGCGTCTCGAATAATCTTTAAAACACACTTTTATCCATTCTAATATAAAACCCTATTTTAAACATGTAAACATGATTGCCACATTTAATTAATGGAATGAAAACATTTCTATTAGTCATTTTCCATTTTTCCTAGATTTATATGCAGTTGGATTACGTTTAGTATTTTGGATCTTACAATTCCTCCCTTCTTAAATGAAATTTTGTCCTCAAAATTAAAACTTACTAAAAAACTTTGGGTAGCGACTCCTCATATCATTCTCGGTTTCCCAAGTAGCTTCCTCATCCGAATGATTTAGCCAATTGACTTTGTCCATTTGTATAACCTTAGTTCTAAGCCTTCTTTCTTGCCTATCCAGGATATGTATAGGCCTTTCCTCAATTGCAGAGGTTCATAATTCAATACATGTGAAGGGTTCGACATGTACTTTCACAGCATCGAGATGTGGAACATATTATGCATTCCTGCCAGCGTCGGTGGCAACGCCACTCTATAAGCTAATGTCTCAATCTTCTCTAGAATCTCGAAGGATCCTATGAACCTCGGACTGAGTTTGTCTTTCTTGCTAAATCTCATAACACCCTTAAAGGTACTGCTTTCACAAATACGTGGCCACCCACTGCAATCTCTAGCTCCCTTCGTATCTTATCAGCATAATTATTTTGGCGACTTTGAGCTGCCTTCGTCTTATCTATGATTTTGACTACTAGCTCCGCCGTCTACTTGATCAAATACAGACCAAATTCCTCTATTTCACCAACCTCGTCCCAGTATTGATAATCTACACTTTCTTCCATAAAGTGCCTCGTAAGGAGACATACCTATAGACGACTGGTAGCTATTGTTATAGGTGAACTCCACTAGAGATAGATTCGGTTCCAAACTTCCTTGTATATCGATCACACAAGCTCGAAGTAGATCCTCCAAAATTTGAATAACCCTTTCAGACCATCGGTTTGAGTATGAAACGTTGTACTGAACAACAACTTTGTACTCATTGCTGCATTCAGACTCTTCCAAAAAGACTACGTGAGCCTCAAATTTCTGTTAGAAACAATCGTTACTGGAATTCCATGCAGCCGGACCATATCTCGGATATACAGCTCTGTGTACTGTGTCATGGTGAATGTCATCTTAATAGGTAGAAAGTGCGCTGATTTCGTAATGCGATCAAATATCACCCAAATGGCATTGAATCCAAATGATCTCTGGATTGATCAGAAGATCCTTTCGGATAGTCCTTGGAAATCTTACTATGAAATCAATAGTATTATTTTCCTATTTGCACTTGGGAATAGGAAGTGGCTTAAGCTTCTCTGCTGGCCTCTGGTTTTCTACATTAAATTGCTGGCATGTCAAGCATTCAGACACAAAATGAAAGATTTCTCGCTTCATGCCCGGCCAGCAATACAATTGCTGCAAATCTTTGTACATATTTGTACTTCCAAGATGAATGGAGTACGGAGTGTTATGAGCTTCTTTCATAATAACCTATCTCAGTGAATCTACACTAGGAACCCATAGTCGATCTCGATATCGAACTATGCTCTCAAATCCAATCGAGTCCAAAATTTAAAGAATTTCTATTATTCATCACCCGATTCTTGAAGACTACCACACTTCATCCTTAATAAATCTCGAAAATTGCATTTCAGCCCCTTAAATTTTCAAAATTATTTATTTTTGGTCCTTAAAATTTTCAAAAATAACGACTTAGCCCCATTAAATTTCGGATTCACTCCATTTCATCCCTATCCCCTTTGATTTTGTTCTTTTGGTCCCTAAATTTTGTTTACCTAAAATTCACAACAGAGCCCCTGAACTTTCAAAACTTTGCAATATAGTCCCTGATATTTCGAAAATTCCAGATTTCACCTTAGAATTTTTGCAATCTCAATTTCAGTCCCTGAACTTCTTAAAAAAAGGCGTATTTTTTTGTAATGATCTTGGGCTATTAGGCTTAACCAACATGGGCCTCGGCCCAAACCCACGCACCACTACTGGTCATGGGTCGTTAGGATGGTCCAGCATGAACCGTAGCCAACACTTTAAGAATCTAGGTACTTAAGCCTGGAGGTCCTGGGTTCAAGTGTTGGGGGAGGCGAAAGAAAACACTGTCCAGGGGTGAGATATTCTATGAGTGATGGTGCATGGGTCTAAGCTACGGCTCAAGCTGGACCATCCTAACGGCCCCATGACAAGTAGTGGTGCATGGGTATGGGCCGAGAACCATGTTGGCTCAGCCTAATGGCCCATGATCGTTACAAATAACCCAAGTAAATCTTGAAAAATCATCGACAACCACTAGGGTGTATTTCATTCCCCCTAAACTCATGACTGGTATAGGATTAAAAAGATCCATATGCAATAGTTCTAAGCATCTGGAGGAAGATTTACTCCCAATGTTTTTAAAAGAATATCTTACTTTTTTACCAAAATGACATGCTGAACATATTTTATATTTTGAAAATTCAATTTTAGGCAAACCAGTTATAAGATCATGACTACTCAGATGAGTGATAGATCTGAAATTCAAGTTGTTCAATCTTTTATGCCATAACCAATTCTTGGACGAATTAGAAGCTACAATACAAACTGGTTTATTAGGTTGATCAGTCCAACTTACTTTGTAAGTGTTACCACACCGATTTCCTATCATGATGATATTATCAGTTGAGATCTTGACTGTGCAGGTGTGCTTGTTGAACTGAACTGAGAAATTATTATCACATAACTGACTGATGCTAATCATATTATATTTTATCAACGATTAGAACATCAGCAATAATAATGTTACCACGGAAAAGCTTACTCTTACCCACGGTTCTACCTTTCGAGTCATCTCCTGATTTTTGGACCAGAATATTTGACCAGTTGGGATAACAAATCAGCATCTCCTGTCATGTGTCTTGAGCATCCATTGTCTAGGCGATGTTTTATGTTTGACAGTAAAAACAAATCAGCATCCCCTGTCCATGTGTCTTGAGCATCCCCTGTCATGTGTCTTGAGCATCCCGTGTCATATTTGACCAGTTTTATGTTTCAGGCGAGTATTCGATACGGAATCGGGAAAAAAGACCAGAGACAACTTAGGCGATGTCTGTTAATGTTGTATTCTATTTCAAGTCAACAAAATTAGTATTTTAAATGATTTATGAAATTTTAAGCATTTTTAAGCCTAATTTAATTTATTAGGTGATTTTAATATTTTTATTTTTTCAAAAATACTAATTTGGTTAGTTGGGGATTTTAAATCTTGAAATTTATTTTATTAAATCTTTTAGAAGGATTAAGTAATTAGATTAGTATTACTTTATCCCTAATTATTTAACTAAGCATTTCTTTAGCCGATAATTAATTAATTAAGCAAAATTCTTACCTAAACTATTACATACCCATCGGCACACTCTTTTACACACACTTGTCATTCTTGCTTTTGATAATAAACTAGGGTTCTTAATATTCAGCAGCAGCCACCCCTTCCCCTTACAAATTTCTGGGGATTTACGTTCATTTTCTAATAAGAAATCGTGTAGCAAGAGTCTCCCGGTCATCTCCCGTAATCCACCGCGTCGGTATTCGTTATTTTCGTGCGTTTTAATGTAAAGACATGTATATTCTTTTATTTTCTACATCGATCTTGTCGTAGTAAGTATTTTGATGCTTATTGTGCATAAAAAAATCTGATTATGTTATGCAAAGTTTGAGCAAAAATGGTTGAAACGATTTTTGACAAGTTTTTAGATATCAAAAACTAAATTTGCTGTCATTTTGAATCCTGCAAATTTTTGATCGGTTTTCTGGAAAAACATTCAATATGTAAAACATATTACTTTTTGATACCTTCGATTTGACAGTAAATGCATAATTTTTGGGCAAAAAACGAGTGAGTTATGATCATTCTCGTGTGACTGCTCAAATTGTAATGTTATAAAATATGTTCTTCATGTTTCTTGAGTTTTATTGGTTGCAGGCTTTGTTGGGAATCGCCGGATGATCATTTCTGCGTCTAGGTATGCTACAAGTGTAACGTCTACAATTTTAAAAGTGCGGAAATATATTTTTTTTAAAAAAACTCTAATTTGAAAATAAAAATTTAAATAAATCGCATGCATGCAATCCTACTTAAAAAAAACATCATTTAAAAATTATCACAAACAATTACCAATAAAAATATAGCAGAGTGAAAAAGAATAACATCCTAACATCAAACAGTAAAATAAAATTACGTATAAAATACTCATATCCTCTCAGTAACATGAAATCATAAATGTGCGAAAAATTATAAGGTCATCGGGTTGTGTCGCCCACCAGGCTTGCTGACTCAGAGTCCAGCACCTCCAGTCTCCTCGACATCGAACTCATCTGCATCACACACGCCTAGTGAGTCTGAAGACTCAAAACACCTGTACCAAAAATAACAAATAACTATACATAGTATACAACAGTGAAAAATATCATAATCAACATATCTTTCATGAATTTTAAAAGCTTAATGTAAACGTGTCAAATGCAATCGTAACTTGACAAAACAGTTCATCGTTAATAATCATTCATCGTTCATCATTCATCATTCATCATTCATTATTTATCATTTAGCGAATTCAGTTCATTAGAGGTGACTATCGTACTTCATCATTTACGATGGATCCATCATACATAGAACCGCGGTACCCGGCGGCTGTCGGACCTCAATGACAGGATTACCCATCCACTGTTCCCTGGCCTCATCTTCAGCATTTACATATATGTCTTAAACATTTACATATAATTCGATAGCCACAACTAATTCGCATTATTCAAAACATCATCTTTTATATCATTTATAAAAGTCATGCACAAATGCAATTTTTCTTAAATCCAAGCATGCGAAATATATTTTCATAAAATATTAAAATCATGATCATGATGCATAAACATTTAAAATATAGTAAATTTTTGCTCGGGGAGCATCCAGGACCAAAATCTCACCCCGGGTGAAAAATGACTATTTTGCCCCTGAAAACCCAAAAATTACCATTTTCCCCTGGACCTCTAAAACTGACCCGAAGCTTACCAAACTCCTTAAAATTTCCCAAAACGTATTTAAAAGCATTCTTAGACGTAAACTCGAGCCCATTTTACAACTTAACCGACTCGTTTTAAAACTTGGACCGGGTTCTCGGTTTTAACCCGAATCGATACGAAACTTAACCAAAACTTTCCAAACTTTTTACCACACTTAATGAACATCTAAAAGGTCTCAAAGATCTTGAAATCAGCCTCTTAAGCTATCGGTCAGACCTTTGAACGGCTAATGGAAAATCTGCTATCTCCCTTCTCCAACCCGCAAGGCACCCCTCGCATCCTAGTGCTCCTCGGCTCGCACCAGCTCACACCAGTCACAAACCAACCTACTAGGGACCAAGACCAAACGCTAATGGACTTGACAGACCCACACAACAATCCCCATGCACGTAGCTAACTGCTAAGAATCGAGAATCATAAATAAACTCCTACCACGACCAACCCATCTCATCTTGGCTCGATCAATCGTTCCGCAAACTCCAGCCTGGTTCGAGCCATTCCAGACCCCAACTCAGACCCACCAAGGTCTGGTCCAGGGCTGGAGAAGGCCCTCGCACAGCAAGAACCACAGAAACACGATCGAGCCCCTTCACCACGTACAAACGCGACCACCCTCCTTCACTCGGCCCTTCAACTAGCAGCCCCTGTCATGACCCTACACCTTAGAGCTGCCTATTCTCATCATGATCAGTCCCTAAACCAACAAGAAAATAGCAGCCCCTTGCACAAAATCGAAGAAACCGTGAGCAACACATAAAATGCAATATTAAAGTGCGAAACCGAAGGATCTCTCATGTTCTTGTCTAGATCGAACGATTTCATGCACACATGTATACACAGTGGTAATATAAACGTATGTGATGCAAAGATGAAGGTACAATGCGTGCCTTGATGAGTTTTTGGTGCACAAGTGCTTGAAGGAACCCGAGACATGAGAAGAGCTTGAGTTAGAAGGAAAAGAAGAAATCGAAATTCTTTGCTGTTGCACTCACGAAGAGGATGACTGATTGGAGGAGGCGGGAAGCTGAGTGAAGTGTGAATTAGGTTCAGTGGGGTGCTTACGGAATAATTAGAAATTATTTGAATGGTTACAAATAAATTAGTGGGCCCTAATTTGCAAATTAAAATTTTAAAAGGGTGTCAAGCCCAATAAGCTTAACATTAGGTCCATTAAATTCAAATACACTCCCGAACAATGTTTCGTGTTGGAAAATTTTTGAAAATATTAGCTAAACCCTCAAAAAGTCTCCCAATTCGATAAAATTTGCGTACCGGATAAAATAAAAATCTTGCGGGTAAAAATACCCAATAAAGCCCATTTTTTCAAAACATAATTAAAAAACCTTAAATTAATTTATAAAAATTAATCTTTTAATAAAATAATTTTCCTGAAATTTCTTCGGTCTCCGTTCCTCGATCGAGCATGAAATGCATCTAGAAACCCTACTGCATCAACTTTTTAAAAAAATCATGAAATAAATCCTATCATGCATAAATTATTCATAAAATGCATAAAAATAATTAAATACATAATTTAAAATAAAACATTAGATTGCATGCATTCAGGTTACGTGAATTAATATCTTGGACCTTATAACTCTCCCCCTTAAATAAAATTTCGTCCTCGTAATAAGAACGTACCGAATAACTCTTGGTAACAACTCCTTATCTCAGTCTCGGTCTCAGTCTCCCAAGTAACCTCCTCCTCGGAATGATTCAGCCACTTGACCTTGACCATCTGGATAACCTTGTTCAGTAGCCTCTTCTCCTGCCTATCCAATATCTGAGTGGGTTTCTCCTCGAATGATAGGTGTGGTGTCAGCTGAAGTGGCTTATAGTTAAGCACATGTGAATGATTCGACATGTATTTCCGCAGGATGGAGACGTGGAACAATTTATGGACTCCTGCCAGATTCAACGGTAAAGCAACTCTGTAGGAAAGTGTCCCAACTCTCTATAGAATTTCTAATGGTCCGATAAATCTAGGGCTGAGCTTGCCCTTCTTCACGAACCTCATCACACACTTCATCGATACGACCTTCACGAATACATGATCCCCTACTGCGAACTCAGGATCTCTCCGCCTCTGATCAGCATAACTCTTCTGACTGCTCTGTTAGTCTTCATCTTCTCCCTAATCCTGGCCACTAAATCTTCTGTCTGCCTGACAATATCCGGACCCAACTCTGCTCGCTCCCCTACCTCATTTCAATAAACTAGCGACCTACACTTCCTCCCATATAGTGCCTCGTATGGAGCCATACCTATCGATGCCAGGTAAGTGTTGTTGTATGTTAATTCCACAAGAGGTAACTTCGGCTCCCAGCTGCCCTGGAAGTCGATCATGCATGCTCGGAGTAGGTCCTCCGGAATCTGAATCACCCTATCTGACTATCTGTCTGTCTGAGGATGGAAACCAATGCTGAATAATAGATTAGTACCTAGCGCCTGGTGAAGACTCTTCTAGAATGCAGACGTAAACCTCGGATCCCTGTCTGACCCGAGGGACATTGGAATCCCATGCAGTCTGACTATCTTTCTGATGTACAGCTCTGTGTATAAGTCATGGTGAATTTATTCCTGATCGCTAAGAGATGTGATGATTTAGTGAGCCGATCAACAATCACCCAGATGGTATCGAATCCTCCAGTAGTCCTCGGGAGCCCTGTCACAAAGTCCATAGTAATGTTCTCTCGTTTCCACTCGGGATATTGAGCGGTCTCGGCTTTCCTGCAGGTCTCTGATGCTCTGCCTTAACCTGCTGACAAGTCAAACACTCGGAGACAAATAGCAGAATATCCCGCTTCATGCCCGGCCACCAATACAAAGTCTGTAGACCCTTATACATCTTCGTACTCCTTGGATTAATGGAGTACGGGGTGCTGTGGGCCTCGCTCAAGATATCTGCTCGAAGGAAATCATTGTCAAGAACCCGTAGGTGGTCCTTATATCTGATTATGTCGTCCACAACTGTATACAGTCTCTGGCACTTAGCCTTATCCCTCTGCCTCTACTTCTGTAACTGCTCGTCAGAAGTCCGCCCTGTCCGGATTCTGTCTCTCATAGTCGGTTGTAGTGTCACAGTAACAAGATTCAGGGCCTCGCCCCTGGCATAAACTGCAAGCTCAAATCTCTGAATCTCAGCCTGCAGCGGTCTCTGAACTGACAAATGGTCAATCACAGCGTGATTCCTGCTTAGAGCATCTGCAACTACATTAGCCTTACCTGGATGGTAGCTAATGTCACAATCATAATCCTTCACGAGCTCAAGCCACCTCCTATGTCGCATATTCAATTCTTTCTGTGTGAAGAAGTACTTTAGGCTCTTATGATCTGTGAAAATCCTACACTTCTCCCCAAACAGATAGTGACTCCAGATCTTAAGGGAAAATACCACTGTTGCTAGCTCGAGGTCATGAGTGAGATAATTTTTCTCGTGGAACTTCAGATGTCTGGACGCGTAGGCTATCAGTCTGTCCTACTTCATCAGAGCCGCGCCCAAACCAAGCTTTAATGCATCCGTAAAATCCACAAACTCTCCCTGCCTTGATGGCATAGCTAGCACTGGTGCAGTTGTCAAAGCCTGCTTCAGTTGGTCGAAGCTCTCCTGACACTCAGATCCCCATATGAACTTGGCATTCTTCTTCATCAAGGCGGTCATAGGCACCGCAATAGAAGAGAAGCATTGGATAAACTTCTTGTAGGAACCTGCCAATCCCAAGAAACTGCGAATCTCCTGTCACACTCTTAGGAACTGGCCAATCTCTGACTGCCTATACCTTGTTGGGGTCGACCTCTATGACATCATGTGATACAATGTGGCCCAATAATGTCACCCTGTCAAGCCTGAACTAACATTTGCTGAACTTGGCATACAGTCGTCTGTCCTACAGAGTCTGCAATATTGTCCTCAGATATTGACTGTGCTCCTCCCTGCTCATCGAATAGATCAGAATATCATCAATGAAAACTATGACGAACTGATCCAAGTACGGCTGAAACACGCGATTCTTGAGATCCATGAAAATCGCTGGCGCGCTCGTCAAACCAAAGGGCATCACCAAGAACTCATAGTGCCCGTAACGCGTCTGGAAAGCTGTCTTATGAACATCTGACTCCCTCACTTTCAGCTGGTGATATCCGGATCGAAGGTCTACATTGGAGAACACTGAGGCTCCCTGAAGCAGATCAAAAAAATCCTCGATCCTCTGCAGCGGATACTTATTCTTAACTTTGACCCTGTTCAGCTCTCGGTAGTCAATGCACAGTTGCATGCGGCCATCCTTCTTGTTAACAAAATGAACTGGTGCGCCGTATGGAGAAAAACTAGGGCGAATGAACCCTTATCCAGTAGATCCTGAATCTGATCCTTGAGCTCCTTCATCTCTGCAGGAGCTAATCGGTAGGATGCCATAGATATCTGCATTGTCCATGGCATGAGCTCAATCGAAAAGTCCACCTCTCTGTCTAGTGGGATGCCTGAAACATCGTCAGGGAACACATTGGAGAACTCACTGACTACATCCACATCCTCCTGCCTCTGACTGACTGGCTCTGTCACTGAGATGATGCTGGCTAAGAATGCCTGGCAGCCTCTTCTCATAAGTTTCCTCGCACACATGCAAGAAATGATGTTTGGCATCGGCTGATGCCTAGCTGCCTCGAAAAAAACGGCTTCCCACTGGACGGTCTGACAGAAACTGACCTATGTCGAAAATCTATGATTGCACCGTGAGAAGATAGCTAGTCCATACATAATATGATGTTGAACTCCGGTAGTGGTAGTACAATATAATCTGCCTGTACTGCATACTTCTGTAATCAGAGCTCCAATCTCTTCACTATCTGGGAAGTGAACATCTGATCCCCTGATGGAATCGATACTCTGAACCCTGAATCTATCGCTACTGGTATGATTCCTATTCGCTTCACGAAAGATTCGGATATAAACGAATGTGTAGCCCCTGAATCTATCAACGCATGCGTGGCTACACCAGCAATATATATCCTCCCTACGACAAAACATACCATCAATCTAATAATATTGAACTTAAGGAATGCTTTATCGGCAATTAACCCAAAATCATAAAAAAATCACTGAATTAACCCAATCATCATTCCCAAAAATTCCAAATTCAACCTCAGAAAAATTGAAATTTACAAATTATCTCTTAAAGTTCGAAAAAATGCACTTCGGTCCTTGAAATTATTCGAAAATTACAATTTGACATGATAAAATCATTGGTCGATAAATTTGTTCTCAATCAAATAACTACATTCTTAATCTCAACTAGGTAGAGCATGCATCCTAATTCCATATATGTTGTCGATCCCAATAAATAAATCCTCAAGCAAGCATTAAATCCAAACAATCATGCGAAAATTAAAATCTTAAACAAAAGGGTTACCGGTAATCAGTGTCGAGTCTGGCTCTGCATCAGCCTCCTCGGCATGCAACACATAGGCCCGGCCAGTAGTGGGGCCCTTGATCTTATGGCAGTCTACTAATTTGTGGCCCTCCTGTCCACAAACGAAACACAAGTAGGTCCCCCATAAGCACTTATCGATATGAAACTTACCGCACTGCGGGCATGTCTACCTGTCCTCTGGCTTAGGCGCTCCTGGTGCCTGAGGGGGTCTCTGCTGCTGGGGCCTCCTGAACTTACCCTGGGGCTTCTGCTGCCCCTGCTGCCTCGATGGTCCAGAGAATTATTTCTTCTATGGCTGGGAACTGGACTAAGGCTGGTGTCGCTTCCGCTGCAGAACAAAATCTATGTCTCGGAGAGCCTGCTCTGCCTCATCATAACTCGCCGGCCTCATCATAACTCGCCGGCCTCATCAACATCACATCCCGGCAAAAGTTAGGTCAGTCCATCCAAAAAGTGTCGCAGCTTCTGATCGGCATCTCTCTCTATCATGGGAACAAAACGGCAGCCCCTGTCGAACTTGCGTATGAACTCTGCCACAAATGAGTCCCCCTGGCGGAGACTCATGAACTCTTTCGTCAAGGGGCCCCTGACGTCAGCTGGAAAGCATTTCCCGTAGAACAACTCCTTGAACCTGGCGCATGTAAGGATGGCCAAGTCCACGGCATGGGCGGTTCCCTCCCACCACAGGGACGCATCGTCTCTCAGCATATAGATGGCGCACCTGGCCCGATCGCCATCCCTCATCTGAAGATAATCAAAGTGAAGCTCTAGAGATCAAATCCATCCCTCTGCTATAAACGAATCAGTAGTACCCCCGAACTCCTTCGGGTTGAGCCGACAGAACTGATCAAAAACATTCACCTGAGGTCTAGGATCCTGCTATACCTGCTCCAATAGTCTAGCCATACCTCTAGGACTCGGGTAGCTGGGTCCTCTGACGGTGGTGGTGGAGGTCCTCTGCCACCCCAGGAATCTCATCTTGTCTGTCTGTACTGGGAGCACGTCTTGGAGGCATATCTGAATACAGTTCAATTTAAAACGTAACCGCTCATGCAATTAATCTAGTTTTTTAACAAAGTAAATCCTTAAATAATAAAAGCAGTTAAACATATGCAGTAGATCATTATAAAGCGTAAATCATGAAAATATGTAGGGGATAACAATAAATCATTTAAAACATAAAAGCTTACAGAGTCGAGGTTTTGAAGACTGAGCTGCAGAAGCTGGCGGTGGTACAACCCTATACAGGACCCTTGCTCTGATACCAACTATAACGTCTACTGTTTTAAAAGTGCGGAAATATTTTTTTTAAAAAAAACTCTCATTTCAAAATAAACATTTAAATAAATCGCATGCATGCAATCCTACTGAAAAACATTATTTAAAAATTATCATAAGCAATTACCAATAAAAATATAGCGGAGTGAAAACGAGTAACATCCTAACATCAAACACTAAAATAAAACAGCGTATAAAATACTCATATCCTCTCAATAACATGAAATCATAAATGTTTGGAAAATCATAAGGTCCTCGGTCGTGTCGCCCACCAGGCCTTATGCCTTAGAGTCCAGCACTTCCAGTCTCCTCGGCATCGAAATCACCTGTATCACACAGGCCTAGTGAGTCTAAAGACTCAACACAACTGTACCAAAAATAACAAATACCTATACATAGCACACAACAGTGAAAAAAATCATAATCAACATATCTTTCATGAACTTTAAAAGCTTAATGTAAACGTGTCAAATATAATCGTGACGTGACAAAACAGTTCATCGTTAATCATCATTCATCGTTCATCATTCATCATTCATCATTTATCATTTAGCGAATTCAGTTCATTAGAGGTGACTATCGTACATCATCATTTACGATGGATCCATCATACATAGAACCGCAGTACCCGGCGGCTGTCGAACATCGGTGACAGGATTACTCATCCACTATGCCTAGGCCTCATCATCAGCATTTATATATACGTCTTAAACATTTACATATATATCGATAGTCACAACTAATTCCCATCATTCAAAATATCATCTTTTACATCACTTATAAAAATCATGCACAAATGCAATTTTTCTTAAATCCAAGCATACGATGTATATTTTCATAAAATCTTAAAATCATGATGCATAAAAATTTAAAATATAGTAAATTTTTACTCGGGGTGGTGCCAGGACCGAAATTTCACTCCGGGTGCAAAATGACCATTTTGCCCCTGAAAACCCAAAAATTACCATTTTGTCCCTGGACCTCTAAAATTAACCTGAAGCTTACCAAACTGCCTAAAATGTCCCAAACTTATTTTAAAGAATTCTTAGACGTAAACTCGAGCTTATTTTACAACTTAACCGATTTGTTTTAAAACTTGGACCGGGCTCCCGGTTTTAACCTGAATCGACTCGAAACTTAACCAAAAATTTCATAACTTTTTACCAAGTGAACATCTAAAAGGTCTCAAAGATCTTAAAATCAGGCTCTTAAGATATCGGTCAGACCCATGAATGGCTTCTGTAAAATCTGTTTTCTCCCTTCTCCAACCCGCAAGGCACCCCTCGCATCCTAGCGCTCCTTGGCTCGTACCAGCTAACACCAGCCACGAACCAACCTACTAGGAACCAAGACCAAACCATAATAGACCTCACAGATCCACACAACAAGCCCCATGCACGCCGCTAACTGCTAAGAACCGAGAATCATCAAAAAAACTCCTACCGCGACCAACCCGTCTCATCTTGGCTTGATCAATCGTTCCGCCAACTGCAGCCTAGTTCGAGCCATTATAGACTCCAAATCAGACCCAACAGGGTCTGGTCCAGGGCTAGAGAAACCCCTCGCGCAGCCAGAACCATGGAAACACGATCGAGCCCCTTCCCCACGTACAAACGCGACCACCCTCCTTCACTCGGCCCTTCAACCAGCAGCCCTTATCATGACCCTACACCTAAAAGCTGCCTATTTTCATCATGATATGTCCCTAAACCAATAGGAAAACATAAGCCCCTTGCACAGAATCGAAGAAACCGTGAGCAACACATCAAAATGCAATATTAAAGTGCAAAACCAAAGGATCTCTCATGTTCATGTCTAGATCGAAAGATTTCATGCACACATGTATACACATCAGTAATATCAACGTATGTGATGCAAAAATGAAGGTACAATGTGTGTCTTGATGAGTTTTTGGTGTACATGTGCTCGAAGGAACCCGAGACGTGGGAAGAGCTTGAGTTAGAAGGAAAAGAAGAAACCGAAATTCTTTGCTGTTGCACTCACAAATAGGATGACTGATTGGAGGGGGTGGACGACTGAGTGGAGTGTGAATTAGGTTTAGTGGGGTGCTTAGGGAATAATTAGATATTATTTAAATGGTTAACTAGTAAATTAATGGGCCCTAATTTGCTAATTATAATTTTAAAAGGGTGTCAAGCCCAATAAGCTTAAAAGTAGGCCCATTAAATTCAAACACACTCTCGGACAATATTTCGTGTTGGAATGTTTTTGAAAATATTAGCCGAACCCTAAAAAAGTCCCCCTATTCGATAAAATTTACGTACCAGATAAAAGAAAAATCTTGCGGGTAAAAATACACAATAAAGCCCATTTTTTCAAAACACCTTAAATTAATTTTTAAAAATTATTCTTGTAAAAAAATAATTTTCCTGAAATTTCTCCGGTCTCCGTTCCTTGATCGAGCACGAAATGCATCTAGAAATCCTAATGCATGAACTTTTAAAAAAAATCTTGAAATAAATCCTATCATGTATGAATTACACATAAAATTCATAAAAATAATTAAACACATAATTTAAAATAAAACCCTAGATTTCATGCACTCAGGTTACGTGAATTAAATTCCTGGACCTTACAACAAGTCTCGCTTTGTTGCGCACTACTGAGTTTGTTTATGTATACCCACTTTGTACCTATAATGGTTTTAGAAACTAGTCTTAGGACTAAGTTCTAGACATTGTTATGGGTAAACTGATTTAGCTCTTCTTCCATGGCATTTATCCAGTTAGGATCAACAAGAGTTTCATCAGTTTTCTTAGGTTCCAGTTTGGAGTTCTTACCTGATCAGATGGATTACCTATTACCAATTCTGGTGGATGTGATTTCTTCCATCTATATTCAACATTTGTTGAATCCATCTCAGCAACTGCTTCGGTTGGCAACTGAATATTTTCTTCAGTTTCAGTTGCTGTTGTATCAGTTAGTAGTAACTGAGTATTATCATTTTGCTCCACCAAATGATTATCAGTAACAATTTCTTGTTCAACTGATTGATCCAGTACTTCTGGTTCTGGTGTTTGAAGAATATTTCGATTAATGTGATTATCTTCTTCATTATCATCCTCCAAACTAATATCTGTAAAGCGATCACCTAGCTCAACTGGATCAGTTGGCTTATCAGTTAGCACAAATTCATCAAATACAACATGAATAGACTCTTCTACATTCAAAGTGTATTTGTTAAAAACTTTGTAAGCTTTACTAACTGATGAATATCCAAGAAATATTCTCTCTACTGATTTAGTATCAAAAGCTTTTAAATGATTTTTGCCATTATCAAGAATAAAACATCACCAGCCGAATATTTTGAAATAAGAAACCACACTTTTGTGTCCATGCCATATCTCATATGGTGTTTTCAAATGATTTTTATTAATCATTGATCTGTTCTGAGTGTAACATGCAGTGTTTACTGCTTCTGCCCAAAACCTCTGAGAAATACCAGAATCAACAAGTATTGTTCTAGCAGCTTCTTTAAGGGTCCGATTTCTTCTCTCAGCTACACCATTTTGCTAAGGAGTTCTTGCTGCTGAGAGCTCATGCTTGATCCCAGTATTTTCTAAAAATTGTGAAAGATTTTTATTGATGAATTTAGTCCCTCGATCAGACCTTATTCGATCAATCCCAACTGATTTTTCATTTAATAGTCTTTCGAAAAGCTTAGTCACTTGTGCAGCAGTTTGGTCTTTTGATTTAAGAAAGATGACCCAAGTAAATCTTGAAAAATCATCCATGACTATTAAGGTGTATTTCATTCGCCCGAAGCTCATGACATGTATAGGACCAAATAGATCCATATGTAGCAGTTCTAAGCATCTGGAAGATGATTTACAGTCCTTATTTTTAAATTAAGATCTTACTTGCTTTACCAAACTGACATGTTGAACAAATTTTAACTTTTGAAAAATATATTTTGGGCAAACCAGTTACAAGATCATTGTTACTCAGATAAGCAATAGATTTAAAGTTTAGGTGGTTCAACCTTTTATGCCACAACCAATTTTTAGAAGATTTGAAAGTTATAAAACAAACTGGTGCATAAGGTTGATCAATCCAACTGACTTTGTAGGTGTTCCCAAAACGACTGCCAGTTACGATGACCTCATCAGTTGAGTCTCTAACTGAGCAAGTGTGTCTGTCAAACTGAACTGAGAATTTATTGTCACATAACTGAATGATGCTAATCAAGTTATATTTCAAATTCTCAACTAGTAAAACATCTTTGATAGTGAAATTACCATGGATAAGCTTACCTTACCCACAGTTTTACCTTTGGAGTTGTCTCCAAAACTGATGTTTGGACCAGTGTATTTGATCAGTTGGGATAGCAAATTTGCATCCCCTGTCATATGACGCGAGTATCCACTGTCCATCTACCGGGTTGATTCTTTTTTTGTACCTATTGCCTACAATCACACACAATAAATAATCTTGGTACCCACATCTATTTGGTTCCTAGATGATTAGTCCTTTAGGAACCCAGATTTTGACCAGTCTAACTGACTTTCCAGTTGATGTGTTCTAAATAGTTTTTCTCGGCATGTGTGTGCTTGATGTGTAGTGTGCAGATGAAGCAACATGTGTTTTAGCCTTGTTCAACTGGTTGTTCAGCCGATATCTTTTCTGAACTGGGCTACTGTTATAGTAATTGGAGTAGCCATTAGAATAGTTCAGGTATTTATTGCTGAATCTTTTTATGACTGACTTTGTGGGTCAGTTAAGATTTTTGTGCTATAACCAATATCATACCTTCTAGCCTTATTCTTATTTTCAATAGGATGTACAGCTGATTTACTTGGCTCAGGTTATTCTTATACCACAACTGATTTTACAAAGTGAATATATTTCCTTTTGTCTATGTTCAGTTTTGGCTGAGTATCACGGGTGGAAGTTTCATGTTGGTTGATGAATCCTAAACAAGTTTTATCAGTAACTGATTTTTTATTATCTTGTATTTCAGCTAGTGCAACAGATGATTTATTCCATGCCTTAATAAGCTCAGTTTGCTTTGAATTCTCAAGGATTAACTGATGAATCATATATTTATTCTTGCTTCTTTCAGCATTCAGCTCAGCAATCTCCCGTTTAAGACTCAACAGATCAACTGATTCATCGGTTTCAGTTTTATCGTCTTTGGGATCAGTTTGCTTTGCTTTGGCTTTCTCAAAAGATAGGGCAAGCTTGTGATACTCGTTAACCATGTCATAAAGTGTATAAATAAGTTCATCTCGTGTGAAGTCAGTTAAACTAAAGTCGAATACATGTTGACTGGTTGACTCCAGTTCTGTGTCATTAGCCATCAGACACTTGAACTCCTCATAATCATCACTGGAGTAGCTCAAGCTCTCAGGTTCTGAATCATCACTGTCATATTCTGCCCATTTGGACTTGCTTTGTTCTACTAGAAGCACTTCATGTTTCTTTCTGTATCATCCTTAGTTCTTCTCTTGTGCTCGTAAGATTTCTTTTCCTTTTAAGTTGAGCCTCGACTGTCCTTCTTTGGCTTAGGACAGTCAGCAATAAAGTGACCAGCTTTGCCACAATTGTAGCAAGCATTAGGTTCTTCCTTGGAGTAATTTTCTGATATTGTCTTTGAAATTTTCCTTGATTTCTTCTCATAAATCTTCAAAACATTTTGACAAATAATGACATAGCGTCATTATTTAACTGATCAGCAGATTTGTCAACTGAATCAGTTGGATCCAGTTTGACAGCAGTTAAGACAGTTGTAGCAGCTGGTGTAAAATGTTCCCCTTTTCTGGTTTGCAACTCAAACTCGTAGGATTTTAAATCAGCAAATAAATCATGAAGTTCGACCTTGTTAAGGTCCTTTGATTCTTGCATTGCCATGCTACCTCTTTATTTGAATACACCTTCCAAGTTCATTCAGTTCGTTTACTACGCTACTGATTCTTTCATCATATTCGTGCATGGATTATCCAATCTTCGTCTTGATATTTTCGAATCTTTGAACAGCAACATATAGTTTATTCTCCTTGGTTTGCTCATTACCTTCGCAGAGCTGAATCAGTTTCTCCCATATTTTCTTAGCAGTTTTGCACATTTTTATTTTGCTGAAAGTGACTTTGTCCAGCGTTTTGTACAAAATGTGTTTAGCCACGTTGTCCAAGTTGGCTTTTCTCTTGTCTTCAGCTGTCCATTCATCTCGGGGTTTTTTAATGCGGTGTGGTGCCCCATCAGTTATGGCAACAACAGTGTTTACCTTCAATATTTTCATGGGTCCGTCTGTAATAACGTACCACATGTCATCGTCTTGTGCAGCTAGATGAGCCTGCATTCTGATTTTCCAATCATCAAAATCTTCTCTAGAGAACATTGGAATTTTGTTTAATGAAGACATGGTAATCAGTTTGCATATAAGAATATTCAGGAACAAGATTCAACTGCTCTGATACCACTTGATAGGATCAGGTAAAGGTGAAAGAGTGTTTGGAAAGGGGGAGTTGAATAAACACTAACAATTTTCACAACCTTTTCTTCTTTGATGAGTCAGTTTAGTGATAAACTGATACTCGAAAATCTTATAAGTCGATATCAATCAGTTAACAAAAATACTACCGAAATAAACTGAGGGATAGATATAATAAAGCTGAAATAAAAGGACACAAGATTTTATGGATGTTAGAAGATTTTAAACACTCCTACGTCACCCCTTCTATCACAAAGATATTATATTCACACAAAGAATTTGATCGATACAAATAGTTGTACAGACCCACTTCAGTTTTGGACTTAAAAATGCCAAACTGAAACTCTTAGTTACAAACTAGTTAACAGTACTCAATTGGACTGAAATAACTTAGCACAACTGATCTTTTCAAGATCAAGTATAATAACAATAACAGTAATGAATGTATACAATAAGTGTGAGCTAAGATTTTAGCAGAGTGATAGCTCAGAATAGTATATCGATCGGGTTGATTCAGATTCGAGGAGATTTATCAGCTGCTCTTCTATGCTATTTATATGCTTTGCCTCCAACTGTAATATTGAATGCGATTTGAAACTTTCTATCCATTTTTTTCCACGTCAACGTTCTTCTGACATTCCTACACTGCAGCTTTTGTAATCCTACTACTTGTTGCAGTCAGCTTTTGTGTAGTTTTCGGTTGAAAGTCCCTTTACTTAATTGATGATGTGTACAGCTGATAGGATGTAGCTGATAAGCTCACAATTGATTGTGGTAACTGATAAGTTACAATTGATCAGTCAGTTGTCTGCGTACTTTATTTTGCTAGTCCAGTGGCCTTTGAAATCTACGTACTAATCTTCAGTTAAGGGCAACCGATAGTTTGCATATTTTAGATCAGTTTCTATCAGTCTTCTTGATCTGTTAATTCAATATATTAAACGCTTAGTTTGTCAAACTTCTGAAATTCAGTTTCCAACAACCAGTGTGTTCTAAAGTTAGAATATTTGAAGTTTCAGAAGTTGACAATTATTCGCAAGAGAACTGAAGAACCAAACTGATCAGAAAAATCAGTTTGCGGAACTGAAAATATCTTAATCAACTGAAGTATCCCAAACTGAATTGACATCACTTTGAGCTGAAAATTTCCAACAGAACTAATCCACTGTTCAGTTGAATCCTGATCAGCTAGCCACGACATGAACTGAAGTATCAGCCGACAGACTGACAATTCGTACAAAAGTAGAACATATATTTGTCATTAAATGCATTTAATACGACCTTTGGGATCGAATAATATATATAGCTGATCAACTCAGTTGAAGAAGGGTGGTGAACATACTAAACACATTATGAACTACCATCGATCATTTACGATATTTCCTTCTAGCAGTTTTTAAATCTACAAATCACACACTAACGCGCTTATTTGAATTAATATTAATTTGCAGTAGTCACGCTAATTGTTAAGTGTGAATCAGTTTTCTATTGTAAGAAATTAGAAAAACTAAAGGTTTCAGCTTGACAGTATATAAATCCAACGGAAGAGTATTTTACAAACTTTGGTAATAAATCAAAGTATTTTAGTGAAAAACATATCATCGAGATAGAAGGAGTGACGTATGAGCATTTGAAGACTCCGAACATCCATAAATTTGTGTGCCCTAACTTTTTATCTACTCAGTTTTTACTATATTCCACAATGATTATTCAATCTATATTTCAGTCTATTTTCGCACTACTATCAGTTGACTTATTTATATCGACAAACATGATTTTAGGATCTGAAACGTCCACTACTCGTTTTGTTTAAAAAGTACTAGAAATATTTTTATTTTTTTTAAACACTTACTATTGAATCGGCCGAATATACACATGCACATAAAAATATCTTGACACCATTTTAAAATAAAATCAACCAACTAATATTTGAAAAATCAAATGAATAGTTCAAATTGTAAAATCGTCAAACGTTTTACCAAACCTAAAAAACAATAATTAAAAGTTGTAAAATCTTTAACGTAAATCATAAACGTAAATCATAAGTGTGGAAAAAAGAAGCGTTGGTCCTTAGATTATGTGCACCTTCAGTCCAGCAAAGTCAACCATCAGGACCTCCATTATCATTATTATCATAATCACCTGCATCGATTACACCTAGTGAGTCTAAAGACTCAACACAACATATTCTTGATAACAAATAATACGTATAAAAATCACATGCAACAGTGAAAATATTTGTACGTAAAATAACATTTTCATGAATATGCAGACTTAAACATAAACATTTTTTCCTTTTCATCAATCCATATCATTCATCATTTTATCATAAATATTTCCCTTTTTTTTTTTCCATCATAAGCATATACATTTTCCTTTTTTTGAATTTGGATTGTTAATTGTGACTTTCGTATCATCATAAGGTCGATGGATCCATCTATCATGTAACCACAGTGCTGGACGGCGGGGACATCAGCGACACTCTCACCCATCAACTGAGCCTTGGTCTATTATCATCATATGGAAATACGATCGTCGGGCTCTCTCTGGGGTCTTCTCCCATAGACGGTCTCCCTCTGGGCATTCTCCCACGAATGGGCTCCCTTTAGGGCATTTTCCTTCACGATATCCCCAATCATAACATCATAATAGTCACAATTTCTTCACCTCCTCCAACATTTCATATTATCATAACTTTACAAAAATCATACACAAAAATATCATTTTTCTTTTTAAACCAAACATGCAACATATCTTTTAATTGTCCATATTAAATCATAAAATTCCCTAAACATTTAGAATAATCATATTAGCATATAAAATAGCATTCAGGACACTGTCATGACGTTTACTAATTTTCGGGTGTAGAATTACGGTTTTACCCCTAGACGTAAAATTTCACATTTTTGACTTTTTCTTAATTACATTGACTCTAGACCATCCCAAATAATTATTTAAGCTTACATTAACTTTCACGTGTTTTCATTTGGCTTAAATCGAGGAATTTTAAATTAATTTTAAAATGTAACATATTAATGCGTTTTAATCCCGAATTAACCCCAACTTTAATATATAATTTTCATATTAAAAACCTAGACTTTTAATAAATATTTGGCCCTCGAGAACCAAAACTTGACCCCCGTGAGCTATTTTTCGAATTATTTTATCATTGAAAATACTAACTTGACCCCTACATGTTAACCTCGAGCCATCTCCATTTTTTATCGAGCCATGCTCGAACTGTCATGAACCAACCTCGAGACAGACCCCCTATGGACCCTATTGGGTCCTTAGAACCCTTAGGATTCAATGCAAGCTCCAAAACCGAACCACTACACCAAATACATGCTTGGCCGAGAACTCCTAGTATGGTGGACTATATCTTTTCTTGCCTAGCCGCTTAACCAACGAGCCAGCCCTTGAACCAGCCCCTCAGGCACCCTCCTAGGACCCTAATGACTCGACATGGTCAAGCCCAAGGCCCACTGGCAGAGCCTATTTCTCCCTGCACGCTGCTGAACCCTGCGCATCTTCCATGAGGCTCATGGGTTGGAGTCCTAGCTTTCTAGGACTCCTTCTTAGCCTTGGTGATCGAGTCTTAGCATGGCTAGGACTATATCCCTGACTCATACATGACCCTAGCCCAGACCTAGTCCAGCCACAGCCAAGCCAAGCCACAAACCCCATGAACCCGAGCCCTATGATCACCTACCAACAGTTTTGGTTTCCAGCTTGTTTAGTTCTTGTTGCAGCATGTGGTGTGTGTTCTTAGGACACTAAACTCGTGTAAAGACATCCTTGATCATATCCTAATCATGGCAGCCCCTTTTAACACTTAAAAACATGTTTTTGGAATCAAAAATCAAGAGTTTAAAACATGTATATGCATAGTTACGAAAATAATAGGTTGTGTGACTTGTTTTCATGCAATTTCATAAACAATTACATAATATGGTGTGATGATGAGTAAAAAAAAGAGTATGGCATGCCTTTTCGTGATTTACACACGAAATAACGTTGACGATTGAAGAACGACGACGAGGAGATCCTTGGCTTGCAAAATTATGCAAAACTCGATACTTTCCCTTCAATTCTCCTTGTGTGTGCGTGTGATATAAGGGAAAGTGTAGGGGAAGGGGGCCGTGAGTTATGAGAAGGGTTAGGGTAGGTTTTGAATATTGAATACTTAATTAAACGGTAATCAAGCTTAGGCCAATTAGGGGAGTTAATTAGGCCCATTTGTGCTCAATGAAAATACTAAAAATTATTTTGAGCAGAAAAGTTTATGAATTTATTAGCCGTGTTGCCAACACGTTCGTATTTTTGTTGAAAATCCAACACCGATAAAATTTACCTCCCGGCGTATAAAATCACCTCAAAACCCCTTACTTTTTAAAATAAGAAAAAACATCAATCATATTTTAAATAATTAAAAATAATTATTTAATAAAATTATTGTCCATTTTTCAGCCCTCGGTCTCTGTTCCTCGATCGCAACTCGAATAACCCCTAAAAATACATTTTAATGCATGTACGTAGAAAAACTACTAAAACATCATATAAACATGTCCTATAATCAATTTAGCAATTAGAATAAACTAATTAACCATTTTTTTTTCATATTTCTAGATTTGCATGCAGTTGGATTACATCATCTTAATTTTGGACATTAAATTTCCTCCCCCTTAAATAAAATTTCGTCCTCGAAATTAGAACTTACTGAATAGCTCTAGGTAGAGACTCCTCAAGTCCCTCTCGGTTTCCCGAGTAGCTTCTTCTTCCGTGTGATTCCGCCACTTGACCTTGACCATTCAAATGACTTTGTTTCAGAGTCTTTTTTCTTATCTTGCCAAGATTTGGACAGGTCTTTCTTCATAAGTCATATTTGGAGTCAATTGTAGAGGTTCATGATTTAGTACATGTGAAGGGTTCGACATGTACTTTCCCAGAATTGAGATGTGAAACACATTGTGAACTCCAGAAAGCATCGGTGACAGTGCCACTCTATAGGCTAGTGTTCCAATCCACTCCAAAATCTCAAACAGGCCTATAAATCTTAGGCTAAGCTTGTCTTTCTTACGAAATCGCATTACACCTTTCATAGGTGCTATTTTCATAAATATATGATCTCCCACTGCAAACTTTAAGCCTCTTCATCTTTTATCGACATAACTCTTTTGTCGGCTTTGTGCACTCTTCATTCTCTCTCCAATTTTGACTACAAACTCAGTAGTCTCTTCAATCACATCCAGACCATTCTCTCTTCTTTCACCAACCTAGTCCCAATGAATAGGATATCTACATTTTCTTCCATAAAGTGCCTCAAAAGAAGCCATCCCAATTGATGATTGATAGCTATTATTGTAAGCGAACTCCACTAGAAGTAACTTCGGTTCCCAACTACCTTGGAAATCGATCACACAAGCTCGCAGTAGATCTTCTAAAATTTGTATAACTCTTTCGGACTGACCATCAGTTTGAGGATGGAATGCTATATTGAATAATAATTTGGTCCCCATTGCTGCGTGCAGACTCTTCCATAATGATGACGTAAATCTCGGAATTCTGTCAGAAATAATAGACACAGAAATCCCATGCAGACGAACTATCTCTCGGAAATATAACTCTGAATACTGAATCATGGTGTAGGTCGTCTTAATAGGTAGAAAATGCGCTGATATCATAAGACGATCGACTATCACACATATGGCATTAAATCCTCTTACAGTTCTTGGTTATCTCACAACAAAGTCCATAGTAATATTTTCCCATTTCCACTCGGGAATAGGAAGTGGCTTAAGTTTCCCCGCTAATCTCTGATGCTCTGCTTTGACTTGTTGACATGTCAAACACTCAATCACAAAACGCAGAATATCTCTCTTCATGCCCGGCCACCAATATAATAACTGCAAATCTTTGTACATCTTTGTGCTTCCCGGATTAATGGAATATGGTGTCATGATCATCCTTCATAATGAGCTCCCTCAAAGAGTCGTCACTAGGAACCCATAAACGATCTCAATAACGAACTATATCATCCACCTCAGAATATAACTTCCGGCCTTTGGCTTCATCTCTTGCTCTCCATTTCTACAATTGCTCATCAGTAGATTGTCCCTCACAGATTATATCTCTCAAATTCGACTGTACTGATAATGTGGCAAGATTAGGGGCCTCGTCCCTAGCATAAACTATAATCTCAAACCGCAGTATCTCGGACTACAATGGTCTTTGGAGTGATATTTGAGTGATAACAAATGCCTTTCGCTCAATGCGTCTGCCACTACATTAGCTTTTCTCGGATGATAACTAATCTCACAGTCGTAGTCTTTCACTAATTCGAGCCATCTTCGCTGTCACATATGCAATTCCATTTGGGTGAAGAAGTATTTCAAACTTTTATGATCGATGAATATCTTGCACTTCTCCCCATACAAGTAATGTCTTCAAATCTCTAATTCAAAAACTACCGCTGCAAGCTCAAGATCATGAGTGTGGTAGTTTTTCTCGTGAACTTTCAACTGTCTCGAGGCATAGGATATAACTCGATCATTTTGCATCAAAACTGCGCCCAAACCAAGTTTAGAAGCTTCAGTATAAAGAACATACTCTCCTTGCCCAGATGGCATAGCTAACATTGGCGCAAAAATCAAGACTTGCTTCAACTTATCAAAAACTGTCTTGACACTAGGATCCCCATACAAACCTTGAATTCTTCTTTCTTAAGGCGGTCATAGGTACCGCTATGGATGAGAATACCTGAATGAATTTGCGATAATAGCCAGCTAATCCCAAGAAACTGCGAATCTTGGTAACACTCTTTGGTACTGGCCACTCTCTCACTGCCTCAACTTTACTTGGATCAACTTCAACTCCTTCACTAAAAATGATGTGGCAGAAGAATGCCAATCTATTAAGCCAAAACTCGCATTTACTGAATTTTGCATATAACTTCCTATCTTGCAGTACTTTCAGTGATGTTCTCAGATGACGACTATGCTCCTCTTTGCTCTTAGAATAGATCAAAATATAATCAATGAAGACTAT
This sequence comes from Primulina tabacum, assembly GCF_025594145.1. NCBI lineage: Eukaryota > Viridiplantae > Streptophyta > Magnoliopsida > Lamiales > Gesneriaceae > Primulina > Primulina tabacum. The sequence goes on along the minus strand of NC_134563.1, from coordinate 24,506,471 downwards.
AAAAAAATGATCCAGATACGGTTGAAATGCGCGATTCATGAGATCCATGAAGATCGCTGGCGCATTGATCAACCCAAATGGCATGAGCTAAAATCATAGTGCCCATATCTAGTACGAAGCGCTGTCTTGTGAACATCAGACTCTTTTACTTTCAACTGATGGATACCCAAATGGCATGACCTAAACTCATAGTGCCCATATCTAGTACGAAGCGCTGTCTTGTGAACATCAGACTCTTTTACTTTCAACTGATGGTATTCAGAACCAGAACTAAGATCAATCTTCGAGAATATCGATGCTCCTTGCAACTGATCAAATAAATCTTCGATTCTTGGTAGAGGATACTTATTATTGACAGTGACTCTATTCAACTCTCGATAATCAATACAGAGTCGCATACTTCCATTTTTCTTCTTCACAAATAATACTAGTGCGCCCCATGGAGAATAACTAGGGCGAATAAAACCATTGTTTATCAATTCTTGGATTTGATCTTTTAATTCCTTCATTTCAGCGGGTGCTATACGATAAGGTGCTTTAGATATAGGAACAGTGCCCGACATCAACTCAATGGAAAATTCCACCTCACGATCAGGTGGAATGCCATAAACATCTTCGGGAAAGACGCTATGAAAGTATCTGACAATATCAACATCTTCCAACTTCTGACTGATAGGAGCATGTGCGGTAGTGACACATCCTAGAAAAGCTTGGCACCCACGTCTCATAAGCTTCCTCGCACATAGACAAGAGATAATGTGCGGCATTTTCTTGTTCCTTGCCGCCTCAAAGACAAAATATTTCCCATTACGTGGTCGAATAGACACTGATCACTAACAAAAATCAATCAAAGCTCCATTCGCTGATAACCAATCAATACCAAGTATGATATCAAATTCAGGAATAGGAAGTACGATAAGATTTGCCCGAACCACATCTCTGAATAAACGAAGCTATATATTCTTCACAATCTTAGACGTGAGCATTTGATCACCGAAAGGAATAGAAACTAGGAAACCCAAACCCTTATCCTTATGAATAATATTCAGTCGCTTGATGAAGGTTTCAGATATGAAAGAATGTGTAGCTCCTGAATCTAACAATACATAGGTAGCTACACCTCGAATGATAATCCTCCCTGCGACGAAAATGTCTTTTAAATCTTTTCGTGTTGAAGCTTAAGGAATTTCTATCATTATTCTCCCAAAGTTATGTGAAGATTACGCGTTGAGCTTAAGAATTTCTTGAAAAATTTAGCCCTTCAATTTTTCTAAATTTACATTTTAGTCCCTAGAATTTTTGAATTATTGCAGTTTGACCCTTAAATTTTCGGAAATTTACATTTTGGTCTCTTAAATTTTGAAAATTACCCTATGGGTCCTTAAATTTTCGGTAATTGCATTTTTTGTCCCTCAACTTTTTGATAGTTTCAATTAAGTCCCTTATATTTTTGGTATTTACATTTTAGTCCTTATACTTTTCAAAAATTGTACATTGACCCCTCAAGAATATTCGAAAACACTATCAACCCTTAGTTATTATTTTCTTTTAATTTTTGGCCATAAACTTTTTATATGGGATTATTTAATCCTTTACATAAAATCAAGGCTCAAAAATCAATATCAATTCTATGGTTTCTAAAATCATATCTTAATTTCCAACTAAGTGGAGCATGCAACCTAACTTCTACTAGGTTAATCTTGATCCTAATTCAATTCTAATAACCAATTTACCATTTCATGCAATTAAAAGCAATGTAAAAATGTTAAATGACTGGGTTACCCGTAATGAGCGTAGTGTCTGGCTCCTCCTCTGCTTCTTCTGCATGCATAACATAAGCTCTTCCCAACATAGGTGCTTTCTTCTTTGGGCAATCAGCAACTTTATGCCCATCTTCCTTGCATATATAACACTTGTATGTCCCTTACATGCATTTTCCAAGATGTGGGCGATTGCACTCCTTGCATAGGGGCTTCTCAGCAGGCTTAGGTGCTCTAGGATTTGGTTGCTTTGGTGGACCTTGCTTCTTGACTTGTCCTTGGGGCTTTTGAGGCCCTAGAGGTCTAGAAGGACCCATATACGGCTTCTTATTTGGCTGCGAATTATTTTGGTGTTGCTGCCTCTTGCGCAGCATCTCAAAATCGATGTCTTTCAAAGATTGCTTAGTTTGAAATGCATAGGTGGTAGCAGCAGCATAATCCAGGGGACACATCATCATCACATTGTGTCGTATGGTAGGTCGAAGACCATCCATGAAGTGTCTAAGATTCTCCGCAGCATCCCTCGCAATAAGGGTACAAAGTGACAACCTCTATCAAATTTCCTCACAAACTCACCAAAAGTCAAGTCTCCCTGACGGAGGCTCATAAACTCACTCTTCAGTCGCTCCCTAACATCAGCACTAAAATACTTTTCATAGAATATCTCCATGAATCGAACCCAACTAAGAGTGGCAATGTCAATACCATGGTCGGCTCCTTCCAACCATAAAGAAGCATCATCCCCAAACATGTAAGTAGCACACCTCACAAGGTCAGCATCCCCCATATTCAGATAACGAAAGTGCACCTCGAGTGCACGAATCCAAGCCGTAGCAGCAAAGGGATCGGTTGTGCCAGAAAATTCCTTCTGCGCTAGCCTCCGGAACTGTTCATAAACATCGTGTTGTGGCCTAGGAGCATTCTGAAACTGCTCAAAGAAACGGGTCATGCCCTCAAGTGCGCGAACAACAGCATCCCCATTAGGAGGCGAGGGTGAATTGTCTCGACGGTTCTCAATATCCTCAGCCTGATTCTCCATAACAGGGGTACGCCTAGGAGGCATTTTATCTGAACGTTTTCCAAATTCTAACGTAACCAACATGCATTTCAATCTAAGTTTTCTAATCATTCATCATATCCTAATTGATTTTAGCAATTTTTGAACATTTAAAATATGTATTCTCGTAAAGCTATTAAACATGCGATGTAATCATATACTTCATGTAATCATTCAGGTAGCATCATATAAATAATATAAAGCATGTAAACTTATAGATTGAGGCTTGACGACTGAGCTTCCCGGCACTTATGTTGGCATAACCCTTTACAGAACCATTGCTCTGATACCAACTGAAACGTTCACTACTCATTTTGTTTAAAAAGTACTAGAATTTTTTTATTTAAAACACTTACTATTGAATCGGCCGAATATACACAAGCACATAAAAATATTTTGACGCCATTTTAAAATAAAACCATTGAAAAATCAAAGGAATAGTTCAAATGGTAAAATCGTAAAACGTTTTACAAAACATAAAAAGCAATAATTAAAAAGTCGTAAAATCTTTAACATAAATCATAATCGAAAATTATTAGTGAGGAAAAATAGAAGCGCTGGTCCTCGGATTATGTGCACCTTTAGTCCAGCAAAGTCAACAATCAAGACCTCCATTATCATTATTTTCATAATCACCTCCATCGATCAAACCTATTGAGTCTAAAGACTCAACACAACATATTTTGATAACAAATAATACGGATAAAAATCACATTCAACAATGAAAATACTTATACGTAAAATAAAATTTTCAGGAAGATGCACAGACTTAAACATAAACATTTTTTCTTTTTCATCAATCCATATCATTGATCATTTTATTAAAAACGTTTCCCTTTTTTTTTCATCATAAGCATATACATTTTCCTTTTATTGAATGTGGATTGTTAATTGTGACTTTCGTACCATCATAAGGTTGATGGATCCATCTATCTTGTAACCACAGTACTGGGTGGCGGGAATATTTGCGACACTCTCAACCGTTAATTGAGCTTTGGCCTATCATCATCATATGGAAATACGATCGTCGGGCTCCCTCTGGGGCCTTCTCCCATAGACGGGATCCCTCTGGGGCCTTCTCCCACGAATGAGCTTCCTCTGGGCCCTTCTTCAGTAAATGAGCTCCCTATGGGGCTTTCTATCTCACGATATCCCCAATCATATCATCATAATAGTCACAATTTCTCACCTTCTCCAACATTTCATATTATCATAACTTTCCAAAAATCATGCATAAAAATATATTTTTTCTTTTTAAATGAAGCATGCAACGTATCTTTTTATTGTCCATATTAAATCATAAAAATCCATAAACATTTAAAATAATCATATTAGCATATAAAACAGCATTCAGAACACTGCCATGACGTTTACTAATTGTCGGGTGTAAAATTACCGTTTTACCCCTAGACGTAAAATTTCACCTTTTTTATTTTTTCTTAATTCTGTTGACTCTAGACCATCACAAATAATTATTTAAGCGTACATTAATTTTCCCATATTTTTATTTGTCTTAAATCGGGGACTTTTAAATTAATCTTTAAATATAACATATTAATGCGTTTATTCCTGAATTAACCCAAACTTTAATATAAAATTCTCATATTTAAAACTTAGACTTTTAATAATTATTTTGCCCTTGTGAACCACGACTCGACCCCCATGAGCCATGTTTCAAATTATTTGATCATTTAAAACCCTAACTTGACCCCTACATGTTAACCTCGAGCCAACTCCATTTTTTATCGAGCCATGCTCGAACCATCATGAGCCAACCTCGGCCCAGAACCCCTTATGGACCCTACTGGACCCTTAGAAACCTTAGGATTCAACCCAAGCTCCAAAACCGAACCACTACACTAGATACATGCTTGGCCGAGAACTCCTAGTATGGTGGACTATATCTTTTCTTGCCTAGCCGCTTAACCAACGAGCCAGCCCCTCAAGCACCCTCCTAGGACCCTAATGACTCGACCTGGCCCAGCCCAAAGCCCCCTGCCCGAGCCCCTTTCTCCCTGCAGCTGCTGAATCCAGCGAATCTTCCATGAGGCTCACGGGTTGCTAGGACTCCTTCCCAGCCCTGGTGCTCGAGTCCTAGCATGGCTAGAACTCTCTCCCTGACTCATACATGACCCTAGCCCAGCCCTGGTCCAGCCACAGACAAGCCAAGCAACAAACCCCATGAACCTGATTCTCTGATCACCTACCAACAGCTTCGGTTTCCAGCTTGTTTAGTTCGTGTTGCTGGATGTGGTGTGTGTTCTTAGGACCATAAACTCGTGTAAAAACAGCCTTGATGTAACGTCCGAAAAACCAACCTACGTAAAATACATGCATGAAAAATTATTTTAATTGTTTAATTGTTTAATTTAATTGTTTTTAAATTCTTGCATGATATTTATTGTATGATTGATTGATTAAATGATTATGTGACATGGTTTCATGAAATCAAGGATTTTACCCGAATATTCGATAATAGGCAAGGGAAAAGAGACCGGGGACGACCAAGACAAGAATATTTATTTTTCATTAATAATGACAAGGCTTTCTAATATGATTTAATTTTTCTAAAAATGTTGGAGTTCGAATTATTTTACGAGCCGAGCTCGATTTTTCCTGGGAAGCCGGTTTTGGGAAAACAAGGAGTTTTAAAAGATAAAAAATATTATTTTATGGAAACTTATTTTATAAACTTTTATTATTTAATTAAACAAGTGTTATTGTGCTCAATTTAATTAAATTAAGTAGGCCTAATTAGCCTTAATCTTACAGGCCCAAAACCAAAGCCCATTAATATGTAATTAAATTTATAAATAACTCAACCTAGGTCTTTTAACCTCACAAATCACCACCAAACAGCCGTGATTCACCCTTGCACACACAATTCATATTTTCAAAATTTAGGAAGAAAGAAGAGCTTGTGTTCTTAGTCGTCCGGTCGTCCAACGTCGCACCCTCGCCGAAGATCATATATTCGAGCGTTATAAACGCAAATGCACGTTTTTTAAACTCTTTTAAACATCATACAAATCATTAATATGTGTGGGTTAATCGATTATGCATGAAAAAAAAATTGGTGTTCGATTATTTTACGGTACGTTACGTATTTTCAAACTTTTAATGATTTTACTCTTGTTTCGAAATTGTTTTTAAAGCCAACGGACACGCTGCCAAAACACGATCAAATATGAATGAATTCGGGACAAAAGATGATAAATTTAAAGTATGTAACAAGCTGGAAACCGTAGGAAATTGGAGAAGAAAAACCGTAATTCTTATTGTTTGTGCAATATTCAAGTGGCTCGATCACTTTGCATAGGGTCACGGGGGTGGCCGGGGCTGGTTGGGGGCTTGGCCAGGGTCAGGTTCGAAGGCTATGTAGGGTCCTAGGTTGGCTAGGGTTCGAGCTTGGGGCTGGGAAAAGAGTCCACGTGAAGTGGGACTCTCCCCCATGCGTGGTGCACTGCTGAGCTTCGGGAGAGGGGTGCAGCTGGGCTAAGGGCAAGCCAGGCTGGTCCAACAGGGTCCTAGGCTAATGGGTATGTGAGGCCCATTTACTCTAATAACAATTAATGATCAAACAATAATGGTTTGATTTAAAGCTGCAGCGGAAAAAGTTTAAAGTGCTTTAAAACGGACCTCGGGGCCTAGAAAAATTTCGGCATGACCTCCCCGTAAGTAGGACATCCCGAAAACTCAAGCAGCAGTTTATATCAAATTATACGCCAACTAGAGTCATTAAAACAAAAATCGAAGTCAACAACCTATAGCCACACTGTCCAGGACTAAACAGAAATTAAAACTTACCAGATCATAAGAATCACAGAGTCGACTCAGAACATCACAAAACAACCAAATATCACTACAGATACACTGGGCATCTCCCCGGTAAATAAACTACAATAAAATACCAAAACAAACTCAAGACATACATATAAACTAACTGGGAGACTCCACTGAACAGAACCAAGCAATCCAACCTCAATCCTGAGCTCCACTGGCGGAACCTCGGCTTGATGCTGTAAAACGACTCGGGAGATCTACCAGGGTGCCCAATAGCAACCACAGCAGCCCCCCCCCCCCCCCCCCCCCACCAGAAAACAACTGAGGTTATGATTCTGGTATGAAAACGGTTCAACAATAACAACAATAATCATAAATCATGCATAATCATATAATAAAATGTAATGTGCAATGCATGAAAGACTCACGAATAATCGGGATAACAGGAGCTAACAAACGGTACGATAACAACTGGAATAATGCTTGAGAAACAACTCAGGGGAGCTACATCGTCATGCAGCTAAACCGCCCTGCCAAGTATGCGAGGTATGCCAAGCTGTGCTGAATAACACCCATGACTTGGCCTCCATACAGCTGATACAATATAACAGGATGGCACAACAGAACGAACTAGATGACACAATCCCAGCGCTCACCTCAGAAGGCTGCACTAACCATGGGATTGTCCAATCACATCTACAGTCTCACCTGTATAGGCCTGTCAGCCACGCTATGACCCCGAGATAAACAACAGTGCCAGATAACAATGGATATCAACAACGGGCTAACAAGAACGATAGGGCTCAACATGAATGTCATAACAGTATGTCCTATGCTAAATGCCAATAATATGTCACAATACTAAACATATATCACAACGAAGACATTTAACAACTTTCAACAGTCAACAAATCATAAACACCATCGGTGCAACACAGAATGACAATTAAACATAATTTATGTTTTACCTTCGTATGTTATCGAGCTGTAACATACCTATACCGACTGATAACGACAAGAAGCTCAACTTTGATCTCCTCGGCCTAACAATAAGATAATATAACAAGTCGAGTAAATTTCCAATTCAAAAAAAATATTTCCAAATTTCAGCTTGTACTTATGCTAAGTTTTAAGGACAAAACTTAACCAAAATACACTTATCATACGTGGTTGGAATCCTAACATAAAAACCCATATTTCATCAGAAGATGTCAACAAGAAATTCAATCATCTTGACATGGATAAACATTCACAACCAGAAATCTAGAAAAATGAATTCTGTTACAGTTTCAGATTCGGCACTTATGACCATAAAATTCATATCTAATTCATTTTTTACCCAAATGAATATCCACCAAATGGAAATGAAAGACAACTTAAATATCTAAGTTTTTCTAGAAGAAACCATTTCTAAAATCTGAGTAGTTTAATCCCAAAATTAACAAGAACACGCTACTACTCACACATTTCGCGGACAGAACTCTAATACTGAGTAGTTTCAGTAAAACGAGCATAACTCTCTCAATTCTTAATGGAAATTAACGATTCAAGTCTCATTTCGAAGAAAAAACATAGCTCTACAACTTTTATTTTAACCAAAAATCCAGAATCCGACTGCACGAAGGTCATAATCCCAAATTACAGTAGGTATTCTACGCAGCTCAATTGCAGAATTCAGTTTTGACACATTTTTGTAGAAAAATCATATCAAATCCGTTTCTAATCGAAATTTGATGATTCCAGCGGCTCTAGAAAACTAACAAAAGATCTACAAGTTCTATTTGAACCTCAAGTCTAGATTCTTAGTGCATAACACACATAAACCTGAAATCAGAAGAAAAAGCTGGAATTTCAGGACCCGAAAAACACAAGATTCGAAGATTACTCTCGTTGCTAGCGGACTCAAGGTGAAGCTGAACGAAGCTCGCCTAAAATACCTTAAAGCTCTGCTGCAGATGACTGGAAAACAGGGGAAGAACGCTGCTAACAAATCCTCACCAAAAAGACATTAATCGACCAAGAAAATGATACAAATACTCACCAAAATCGGACAAGAACCCGGGCGAGAACGGCTCACGAACGGAGCACTCGCTTGGCTTCAATCTGCTTCGATCTCCTTCTATTATGGTTGCTCGTATCTGCTATGTCTTCAGCTGTATTTCACGGTGATTGGCTGGAGAAATTCAGGCGGCGCAGCTGCAGCTAGCTGGAGCAAGGAAGCCGACGGGTTGCAAGGAAAGGAGATGGGTTGGGGTGAGAGTTACGGGAATGGAGATTGGGGTTTCTGATTCTTTCTCCCTTTGCTAACAAAATATGTACGCATGAGTATAATATAAATTAGTTATTAAAATTAATAACTCAAGCTCATTTGATCCAGTTTTTGAATTTATTTTGCTCTCGTGTGTTATTTAAACTCTATATGTATTTTATATTGTTAAATTCTCCGATATTCTAAAATACATATTTTTAACACACTTCTTGAATTTATTTGACATAAATAATTATTTTAATTTACAACTCAATAATTATTCTAATTATGCCAAATTACCGGACAATTTATTATAGGGCCTTATATTTCTCGACCCCTTAAAACAAATTTCGTCCTCGAAATTTCTGTTTACACACATAGATCTTACACACGATACGAAACCAACAATACATTACTAAGAATCAAACAGATATGGATAAGATGCTCTCATCTTTTCTTCTGTTTCCCACATTGATTATTCTACACCATGCCTCGACCACTGAACACGTACAAGTGGAATAACTTTATTGCGTAACACTTTATCTTTACGATCCAAGACCCTCATCAGGCAGAATCACATGAGATGGACCAGGCTCATACTTACGCAACATAGAAACATGGAAAACATCGTGGATGCCAGACAATGACTGGGGCAAATCCAAACGATAAGCGCAAGTCCCAATACGCTCAACAATCTAGTAGGGACCAATGAAACGAGGTGACAACTTACCTTTCATGCCAAAACGAACAACACCTCTAAACGGAGAGATCCTCAGAAGTACAAAATCTCCGACTTGAAATTCTAGAGGTCGACGACGTTTGTTAGCATAACTAGCTTGCCGATCTTGGGCAGCTTTCATTCTCTGACGAATCAACTGGACTTTATCATGCATTTCCTGAACAATGTCAGGTCCAGTCAATTGCTTCTCACCAAATTCATCCCAAAAAGAGGTGAACGACATCGTGTGTCGTACAAAGCTTCAAAATAAGCCATACCAATAGTCACCTGAAAACTGTTGTTATATAAAAATTCTACTAGGGGTAAAGTTTCTTGCCAACTATCTTTGAAATCCATAACCACTGCTCGAAGCAGGTCCTCGAGCGTCTGGATCGTACGCTTTGTCTGACCATTTTTCTGAGGATGGTAAGCAGTACTCATTGCAAGTCTTTTTTTTTTTTTGGAAACAAGTCCAAAATTTTGATGTGAAACGAGGGTCACGATCTGAGACTATTGAAACTTGAATTCCATGAAGTCTCACAACATTTTCAATATACAGACAAGCCATCTTCTTGTACGCATACGTCGTCTCATATGGAATAAAGTGTGTCGATTTAGATAATCTGTCTACAATCACCTAAATGGAATCGAAATGGCGAGAAGTACGTGGCAAATGCACGACAAAATCCATAGCCACGTGCTTCCAGTTCCACTGAGAAACCTCAAGACTATGAAATAATCCTCCAGGTCTCATTCGGTCTCCTTTGACTTGCTGACAGATCATACAACGAGACTCAAACTCAGCCACATCCTTTTTCATATTCTTCCACCAAAACTGAGGCCGTAGAATATGATACATTTTTCTGCTTCCTGGGTGGATACAATATCGAGTACAATGAGCTTTTTTGAAGAATTCGAAGAACTATCTCAAGTGTTTAACATGCTCTTCCTCGGACGTGGAATAAACAAGAATATCATCGATGAATACAATCACAAAACGATCGAGATATTTACGAAATACTCGATTCATCAAGTCCATAAACACGGCGGAAGCATTGGTCAAACCAAAAGGCATAACCAAAAATTCAAAGTGTACGTATCTCGTGCGAAAATCTGTTTTCGGCACATCTTCTTGTCTAACTCGCACTTGATGGTACCCAGAACGGAGATCAAACTTAGAATACATCGAAGTACCTTGCAACTGATCAAATAAGTCATCAATCCTAGGGAGTGGATATTTATTCTTGACAGTAGACTTATTCAGTTGCCGATAATCAATACAAATCCGCATCGTTCCATCTTTCTTCTTGACAAAAAGAATCGGTTCACCCCACGGTGAAGTACTCGGACGAATATAACCTTTACTTAACAAATCCTGTAATTGTTCTTTCAGTTCTTTAAGATCAACAGGAGCTAACCAATATGGTGCTCGAGATATGGTTTCACTTCCTGGCGTTAATTCGATACTGAACTCAACTTTTCGTTCTGGTTGAAAACCAGGAAGCTCTTCTGGAAACACATTAGGAAACTCACAGACTACAGGAATATATGAAATCCGTCGCTCATCTTATGATAGATAAACAGCATAAATCAGAAAACTTTCATGACCAGAATCTAACAATTGATTCATCTCAATGAGAGAAACTAGAGGATTCTTGGCTTGAGAACCACGGCCACAGAAATTCCATTTAGGAGCAAAGCTAGGCCTGAAACGAATTATTCCTCGATTACAGTCAACAGTGGCACAATTTGCAGTCAAAACATCCATACCAATGATATAATCAAAGTCATGCATAGGTAGGACTATGAGATTCAGATATAGAATATTTTCATCGTGAAACAAAACCGCATTGAACACTATATTATCGGTGATAATCATTTTGCCCATCGAAGTATCAACAGATAGATTGGAATTCATACTAGTGGTGGAAGATCATGCGAAACGACGAATGCATGAGAAACAAAGGAATGAGATGCTCCGGTATCAAATAACACTCGTTCAATAAAACCACATAAAGTACAGTTACCGGTAATGACAGTACCTGGAGCTGCCTGAGCCTCATCCTCAATCAAGGCAAATATACGAACAGGTGACTGATTCTGTTGACCATCTTGCCCTCTGGTCTGATAGGAAGGGCAACTAGGCTGGTGAGAAGACTGGGACGCTGCTGGGAATCTATTACTTTGAGCTCCACTACCTGCCTGGTCTGATTTTCCCGTCTTACTCGGACAAACTCTAGCAAAATGACCCAGCCGACCACAAACATCGCAAACCCCTTGAGCTCCTACACAGTGATTGATGGAATGCTTGCCCCCACATTGATCACAGTAAGGTCCACTATAACGATATCCACCACGGTTCCCTGAACTCGAAGAACTATAACCAGACTTCTTAAATTGCTTCCCACGTTGACGAAGAGATGCAAAACCAAATTGATTGAACTGTTGCCTCCCCGACTGATGATGTTGGGTAGGCACTCGATTGCCACTTCTCTTAAGACTAGCTTCAGCCCGTTTTGCTATTTCCACTGCTTGAAGATAATTCAGTGGCTTACCGGTAGAAACAAATGGATATAGATGATTGTTCAATCCTTCAATGAAACTTTCAACAACCGCAGCCTGACTTGTAACCACATGAGGAGCATATCTTAGCATAGCATAAAAAGTATCAACATACTCCGCAACTGACATATCGCCCTATTTAAAGTTATGAAACTCCGAAGCCTGAGAACTATAAAATGATGGAGGACAATAACTTTCCTTAAACTTCAGTTTAAATATATCCCATGATGGAACGATCTTCTGAGCATCTAAGGTCATCAAAGTAGTAGACCACCAAATTTCGGCACGATCTTTCAACTGATGCAACGCTAATCTCAATCGACACTCTGAAGGAAACTCAATCAAATCAAACAATTCCTCAATCTCAGAAATCCACGGTTCTGCTTTCTTAGCTCCCTCAGAACCACTGAATCTAGGTGAATGCATAAAGTGGAAACGGGCAACTAACTCATCCATCCTAAACTGCTATAGCTGATCAGGAGCTTGCTCAACAAAAGTGTAATCAACAACATGGACACGAGGTCTACCACGTCCACGACCTCGATCTCGAGCTATAGGAATCTCATCAACAGGAATTTCCACACTTCCCTCCATTATATACGATAAAACACCAAAACAATTAGAATGGAAGTAAACAAAAGATATAATCACATAAGTATGTTATCAAGTAGCATATACAGGCGCAACAACCATTTTAATGCCAAGACTCAAGTGTCCTAGACTCTAGTTCGAGCGAATCCCAGTTTATGCTCTGATACAAAGATGTGAGGCAAATTTACTCTAATAACAATTAATGATCAAACAATAATGGTTTGATTTAAAGCTGCTGCGAAAAAAGGTTTAAAATGCTTTAAAATGGACCTCAGGGCATAGAAAAATTTCGGCATGACGTCCCCGTAAGTAGGACATATCGAAAACTCAAGCAGCATTTTATATCAAATTATACTCCAACTAGAATCATTAAAACAAAAACCGAAGTCAACAACCTATAGCCACACTGGCCAGGACTAAACAGAAATTAAATCTTACCAGATCATAAGAATCACAGAGTCGACTCAGAACATCACAAAACAACCAAATATCACTACAGATACACGGGGCATCTCCCCGGAAAATAAACTACAATACAAGACCAAAACAAACTCAAGACATATATATAAACTAACTGGGAGACTTCACCGAACAGAACCAAGCAATTCAACCTCAATCCTGAGCTCCACTGGCGGAACTTCGGCCTGATGTTGCAAAATGACTCAGGAGATCTACCATGGTGCCCAATAGCAACCACAGCAGCCCCCCCAGAAAACAACTGAGGTTAGGATTCTGGTATGAAAACGGTTCAACAATTGCAACAATAATCATAAATCATGCATAATCATATAATAAAATTTAATGTGCAATGCATGAAAGGCTCACGAATAATCAGGATAACCGGAGCCAACAAACGGTACAAAGTACAAGTATGACTGATCAGGACAGCGAGCAAGACTCTAGCCCGACTATTTTAGAGATGGGTGGTGATACCCCCATAAGGATCCGGGTTATCATTAACCCGGCTTATTGCTCGGATAGCCCAGATCAGAGCCAATAGTACGGACACTTTCCGTAAGACCCGGGCACTTATTCTCTTCTCGGGTGATCACCCAATAGCCCAGGCCCTCAAACAAATGCCCGGATACCTTACCACTCGGGCCACCTCAAGAATTGCACCACACTCGAGTATGATTGATACAGACCGTCTAATCTATCAGAACCACTTGGGTTTGGAGTGTCCTAGAAGTCATCAGAAGCTATAGTATGGGCAACCGCCTAGCCATACTTATTAGGTGGCACTGGAATCGAGGTACCTACCTCATTTTCTACTATAAATAGCAGGTGTACTTCTCATTTAATGAATCTGAATTCTTGAACTCTCAAGCATTTACATATATTCTCTCATATATTTTCGTGTGTTCATCCTCAACCCGCTAACTTAAGTATCGGAGTGGCTATGTCGGACACTCCTCCGGTGCCCATCCACGAGTTCCTTTCTTGTTTGTAGGTGTTGTTACAGCCATTATCTTCACTCAAACTCCCAAACACTAAAAATTACTGGTTTGATCCATTGGAGCCCCTTACCCGGCTCATCCATTTCAGCGAGATCACATCAATGCACCTTCTTGATATGAGTAGTACATATCAAATCTTTTAAACCTTCCTCAACCGTATAGTTCCATACTTGAACAGTTTTGGAATCCCTCTCCTTCCGGTGTAAGATCGATTCATTCATGTTCCCTTTGCCTAGAAGGCTTCCAGGAGCCGCTCATTGTCCGTGTAACCTAATGACATCGACGATCACCCCCAGCCCTCTTCGGCCCAGAGCCTCACATATTATGTGCACCCTAAAGTTTTGGTTCTGCTTACAGCTTGCTTAGCTTTGCATTTATTATAACCTTAATCGTGACGGATGTTACCCGCCGAGGAATCCGTAAATTCCGGAGAGTTACTCTAAGCATTTCTTTTGTTCACTAAATATCATGAAAAGGATAAATGCATGCTAGGGAGATCTGATGCAGAGTCAGCTTGTATGGTCACTAGTGTTGGTAATTTCTAATTGGCTCCTAGCTGAAGAGTAACTGCATGCTAGGGAGGAAATCTGAATACTTCCCCATATAATAGGAATATTCGAAAATGAGGTTCCTAGCTATGACAACCGTATATTAAAATATTAATATTTTAATATTTGCTTAAAAAATTTAAAATTTTTTATTAATTAATGTATTAAAAGTATATCTCTTAAAATAAAATCACGGTCACTACGTATATTAAAAATAAAATTAATATTAAAATTTCATCATTTTAAATATCACAACTATAAAAACCAAATTTAAAAACATCCACTATAATTTGAAAAAGTCTATAAACTCCAACTTATTAGTCATCAAAACTAGTGCAATAAAGTAAATCAGAGTAAATAGTTTAAAACGTGTATAATTAAAACTCTCGTGAACTTACAAGGTCCACGGATTTGCATTGCAGCTAGTTCGAGCTCGGTCACTGGTCACCGTCTCCCGTCTGCTCAACTGAATCATCTGCATCCATCAAGTCTAATGACTCAGCATGCGTACACCGTGAATAACAAGTAGTATATAATAAAAATTCGTGGAATTTAAATATAACTTGTACATAACATAATATAAACATAAATATGTTCAATGCAAGTGGCCCATAACATAAATCGTTTGATCAAACTAAACCACAGTACTGGGCCTGTAGGGATCATCACAGCTCTTGGACTGGATGTCCACTCCCTAACATAACTTAATTCCTCCGAAGAGGTTGGAGAGGTCCCCAGACACGTTCTCCGGCTTCCAAACCCGTAACATAATTTGGCCATAAGACAAATCACATAACTAAAAAATAATTATTTTGCACGTCATATATACTTACGAACATCGTGAACCTCGTTGGATCGTCCTCGGACATGCTGCCCCAACATACTAAAATTTATACCCAAAACAGACCTTAATACGCTTTCGGACACATACGACTCCCAAATTAAATAAAACAACTTAAAGACGTACCAATCAACTCGGGACTCAACTCACACATAAATACATCCTAACCTACCGCCCAAGGCTCTAAACCAGCCCCGAACCATGCACAACAAACATAAAACACATGCTGCCCCAAAAGTGACGATATGACACTTATGCGTTCCGTACGACTTCATATCGATTCTTACTCGAACCAAGCTCGAACCAAGCCCTATACTCGACCCTTAGACATAATTAAGATTCTGGTTAAGCCCGTTCCTGCCCATAACGCACCACATCCCCTTAAACAACACAAACCCACAGCCCTAAGTTTTGAACACCCTCATGAGCGCAAGCTTGTAACTCAAGGCTCCAGCAACTCTTCCAACCAGACCATAACCGACCCATTCCAGGCTTACCTCTGGATTCTAAAACCTTATCTAGACCCTAGCCACGAGCCCTGCTCCAACCTTCAACCAAACACGATGTGAAACCTGCGGCTCTCCCCTAATGCGTGTGGTTGTGCTTGTTTCGTTCCTTGTTGCACCAACGGCCTATCGGCCCATCCCGGACCATATTATGACATCTAAACACACCCTTTAAAATTCCCATACGTATCAGCAAGCCCTAGGCACTGTCCAACGAAGCCAACGATCCAAACTAAAGAAAATCATTGAAGTTCATGCATAATATGTATCGAAACAATTTTTAATAATGTTCTAGAAAACATATAATCAAACCAATGTGTTTTCGTGCATATTTTGTACCAAAATACAATATATAACATGATCAATGCATAAAAAAAATGTTTAAACATGCCTTTGTGTTAAAACACACGAAATATCGAAAAACGATCGCGGGGAAGAACAGAGACGGTTTGATGTGTTTTAGGCTTGAAAAGTGACTAAATTTATCAAGTAACCTTGTGTGACTATCGCCTTAAATTGCTGTTGAATTCAAAAAAATTCAAGCCCTTAGGTTGGAAACTCACGACCAAGTGTGTGAAAGTAGTGTGTGCTTTGAGTGTGATGTGTGTGCGCGCGGGTGATTGAAGGTTTTAGAGTTGGAATCTACCTTATATTTAAATAAAATATTAATTAGAGTTTTAGGTTAATAATCAAATTTTTAATTACTAATTTAGCTCTCCAAGTTTTAAAATTCGACAAATTGTAAAGTTTTTACAATTTCAAATTTTACCTATAAGTTAAATATCATCTAATTAAATTAATTATGATATAAATTAAAATATTATATTTCGAGTAGAAGTATTTAAATCTCTTATTTTCAAATTTTTCTAATTAAAATTTTTAACGTCTCTATATCACTCGATAAATTAAATTTAGCTTTTAAATGCTAAAATTTAAAAATATTTTAAACTACCTAATTTCTCGGCTTAAATAAAAATATAAATTTAAAATTTTACACCTTAATCGTCCTCAGTCTCCTTTCCCGGTTCAACATCTATATTCGTCTGAAAGATAGATGTACTTCCTTAGTATAGAAATGTTGAACACATTGTGAATACCTGCCAGATTCAGCGATAGTGCTACTTGATAGGCTAGTGTTCCCACTTTCACAAGGATCTCGAAATAGTCCTATGAATCTCGAACTCAACTTGCCTTTCTTCTCAAATCTCATAGCACCATTAATAGGTGTTAATTTTTACGAAGACGTGGTATCCTACGACAAATTCAAGGTCCCTTCTCTTGTCAGCGTAGTTGTTATGGCGAATCTGAGTAGTCTCCATCTTGTCCCGGATTTTAACTACTACGTCTACATTATACTAAATAATCTCTGGACCAAGTTCTGATCTCTCGCTTACTTTATCCCAATGAATAGGTGATCTGCAATTCCTTCCATATATTGCCTCGTACGGAGCCATATCTATAGATGACTGAAAATTTTGTTGTAGGTGAACTCCACTAGAGGTAACTTCGATTTCCAATTCCCACGGAAATCGATCACACATCCACGCAGTAGGTCTAAAATCTGTATCACCCTCTCGGAATGGCCATCTATCTGAGGATGGAATGTTGTACTGAATAACAACTTTGTCCCCATGCAGAATGCAAACTCTTCCAAAAGGACAACATGAACCTCGGGTCTTGAAATGTCTCTAACTTGTTTTTCTTTAAAATGTACTAGATTTGTTTTCTTATAGCTTGTGGGGCCCCGGGTCTGATATCTAATACTAATAATTATAAATATAACAAACCCAACGATTGAGTAAAACACATAATATATGGTTCACAAACCGACATAAACATTGTCCAAATAATTTAAAGGTCACAAATGTTTGAAATATAAATTTTAACATGCCAAAATAAAGTAGTGAACCAAAGTAATCCAAGCATCATCAAATAGCTCCTAAGACCCGAGAATCCCACTCTAACTCGTATCTTCTTGCCTGGAGCTGCACTCTGGCATCCCAAGCCTCGCCTCACCTACCATCAAGCACATGAAAACAAGAGGTAGTCGACGTGCCGTGAGTATAAACCCAGTATGATAAAATCAATAACATATGAGAATTTAATTTTCAAAATAGTTCATATACATTCTTAAAGATGCAATATAATGCAATGCATGATCAGAAGCTGTGGGCTATCAATAAATCTCAAGATCAAGTGAATCATCTTGTCATAGGGTACCCAAGGAAATAGAATCACCCAACAACATCCACCGAATCATCCGCTCGGGGTGGGGTGCTGTGTTCTACAATCCCGGGACTATGGTGCGCCTATAGAGAGTGTTCAGGCCATAACAGCGACCTCCGCATACCCTATGCTAACTCAACTATAGCCCCATACGTCCAACAAATCAATAAATCAAGGCGACCTCCGCCATATCAAATCTGAATCGACAAGTGGCTCAATATGCAATGTAATGATGCAAATCAATATCATCATCTCAATATCACAGTAAACTCATCTCAAGACAACAATCATCATCAAATCACAAGTAATTTATCAAGCCATAGAATTTTCAATTTAAAATAAAAATGATACTTTTACCTCGTATGTTACTGACCGTAACATATCTTTAAAATATTACCAAAAAGAGATCGAAATGTGTAGTTGAGAAGTCTTGAACCTCTAAATTCTATTATAACTCAAGAAATCGGGTCATTTATCAAAACAGAGCAATTTCTGTACAAAATTCATAATTAATTCAATACTTTTTCAAATCAAGATCCGAAAATTGGATATGTAAGAAAATCAAAGCCCAACAATTCTTCTTCATAAACTTTTGTCAAATAAAGTCATTTACTCAGCCGTTCATAATCTGAAACATACAACATAATTTTCGAAATTCTGCATTCGTACAAATCCGGCACAGTTTAGTACTTAGAGCACAACTCCCTCAATACTCAATGGAATCAAGCCAATTTGGTATCATTTCGAGGAAAAGACAATGTTTTATAACTTGCATTTGAACATCAAATTCAGAATCCCAACCAATAAATCCCATAATTCGAATAAACAGAAGACATGTACACAAACTCGGGATTCTAGACCAGGTTTAGTAAATATAGCATATCTCTTTCAATTATTCATGGAATGGAGTGATTCTTGAACCAAATCAAAGCTAACTTGATGCTCTACAAGTTTGATGAACATCATAACATCAAAATCCAACTAGAACCGTCCCATATACCCGAAATACAGTCGGCATAAAAATTGATCTTGCAGAGAAACAAGAAACCATGCTCATATCCATTTTAAATTCAATTTAACTGAAATAAAACATCTTCCACATCTTAATATCTCAAATATCAACTCAAATATCAATTCTAAACTTCAACTCATTTCCAAACTTGAATAAAAATGGGAAATACTTACATCCTCGTGAAGCCCGTGACGAGAGGATCACAAATTTAACTTCATTTCATAATTTTCTTGAACAAATCTCCCATAGATTGAAAAGGAAATGTAGAAAATGGAAGGAGATGGATGAGGATTTGCGTGGAGGAGAAAGGAAATGATTGAGAATGAGTTGTGGAAGTCAAAGTGAGCTTAAAAAATCAATTTTCGCATCTGTAGCGCCGCAGCACCATTTTTTCGCGCCTCAGCGCCAAATTTTCGTAGCTCTAGCGCCACAACGCTTAAATAGTAACTGTGAACAGTAATTTTTTTTTAAATATATTTTTTTAAATTCGGGCATTAAAATTCCTCCCCTCTAAAAATAGATTTCGTCCTCGAAATCAAATCATCAATTTCAAGTCTACGATATAATGATCAATACTGAAAGTAAGATCGAAAATAGAAGCATACTTCATTTGAATAACTCTGGATATTTCTGTCTCATTTTGTCTTCTAATTCCCAAGTTGCCTCCTCGACACCATGTCTGTTACACTGTAATTTAATCAACGGTATCAATTTATTTTTGAGTTGCTTATCTTTTCTGTCTAGAATCTGAATCGGTCTCTCAATATAGCTCAAAGTCTGATCTAACTCAACCTCGTCAGGTGGAAGTACATGAGAAGGATCTGGATGATATTCCTCAACATAGACACATGAAAAACATCATGAACACCTGATAATGCAGGAGGAAGAGCTAATCTATAAGCCAAATCACCAACACGTTCGAAAATCTCATACGGACCTACAAATCTCGGTGATAATTTTTCCTTCTTTCCAAATCTAACTGTACCACGGAAAGGAGATATTTTTAGAAAAAATCTATCACCTTTCTCAAAAATCAATGATCGTATCCTGATGTTCACATACTTAGCCTGCCTATC
This sequence comes from Primulina tabacum, assembly GCF_025594145.1. Classification (NCBI taxonomy): domain Eukaryota; kingdom Viridiplantae; phylum Streptophyta; class Magnoliopsida; order Lamiales; family Gesneriaceae; genus Primulina; species Primulina tabacum. Next base: position 24,486,086 of record NC_134563.1, on the reverse strand, counting down.
TTGAGCAGCTCGCATACGACTTTGAATCAGTTTCACCTTCTCTGTCATATCTCTTATCATATCAGGTCCTACAATTGGTGCTTCAGATAAATCGTCCCAATACAGAGGAGATCGAAACTTTCTACCAGATAGTGCTTCAAATGGTGACATTCCAATGCTCACTTGATAACTGTTGTTATAAGAGAACTCGACAAGTGGTAACGAATCCTGCCAACCAATACCAAAATCCATCACTACAGCTCTCAGCATATCTTCTAATGTCTGAATAGTACGTTCTGACTGTCCTTCTGTATGAGGATGATATGCTGTACTCAAATGCAAACGAGTACCAAGGGCCTCTTGTAAACTCTGCCAAAATGAGAAGAAAATCTGGGATCACGATCTGATACAATGGAATTAGGTACACCATGGGATCTCAAAACTTCTCTGATGTACAATCTGGCCATCTGATCATGCCTATATTTCATCCGATAAGGAATGAAACATGAAGACTTGGTTAATCTGTCAACGATGACCCAAATTGCATCGCAACTCCTCGACGACCTCGGCAATTTTGTGACAAAGTCCATGGTGATATGGTCCCACTTCCATTCTGGAACCTTAAGGCTATCCAAAAGACCTCTTGGTCGCTTTCTTTTTGCTTTCACTTGTTGACAATTCAAACAACGAGATACAAATTTTTCTATGTCAGATTTCATTCTTTTCCACCAAAATTGATTCTTCAGGTCATGGTACATCTTTTTACTTCCAGGGTGTACACTGAACTTACTGCAATGAGCATCACGCAAAATCTTTATCCTCAATTCTGAAATATTAGGAACTACAATACGATCATTCACAAAAAAATACCCTCATTATTGACCTGAAATTCTAATCGATGTCCTGATTTGACGAGTTCAACTGATTTCTGAATGATTTGATCAAACTTTTGGGCCTCTTTAATTTTTACTAACAACTCGGGCTCTGCCTGAATCATAAATACTCTTATAGATTGAGTATCTACCACAAAATCCAAACCAGAAAAACAACATTCTTCTTCTAAATTAGATACACTGCTAGTGATCAATGACATATTGCATACTTTTCTGCTCAAAGCATCGGCTGCTGCATTAGACTTTTCTGGATAATATTTTATTTCGCAATCATAGTCTTTCAACAAGTCTAACCAACGCCTCTGTCTCATGTTCAGCTCTGCTTGTGAAAATAGGTATTTCAAACTCTTATGATCAATGAATATCTCAAATTTCTCTCCATACAAGTAGTGACGCCAAATCTTTAAGGCAAAAACCACTGTTGCTAGTTCCAAGTCATGCACTGGGTATTTAGACTCATGTGGCTTCAACTGTCGTGAAGCATAGGCAACCACACGGCCATGCTGCATTAATACACAACCCAGCCCTTGATGTGAAGCATCAGTGTGCACTGTAAATCCTCCTACACCTAATGGGATAGTCAGAACTGGAGCACTAGTCAATCTCTGCTTAAGTTCAACAAAACTAGCCTCACATGCCGGGGACCAAATAAATGGTACATTCTTTTGTGTCAGCTGGGTAATTGGCCTCGCAATCTGTGAGAATCCTTCAATAAATCTGCGATAATAGCCTGCCAAAGCCATAAAACTACGTACCTCAGGAACTGATGTCGGTCTAGACCAATTGATGACTGCCTCAACTTTACTCGGATCAACTGATATACCAGCACTCGAAATCCCATGTCCAAGGAAAACAACTCTATCCAACCAAAACTCGCTTTTGGATAATTTAGCATACAACTTTTCAGTTCTCAAAATCTGCAATACAGCTCTCAAGTGTTCGACATGCTCAATTTCAGATTTTGAATAAATAAGAATATCATCAATGAAGATCACAACAAATTGATCTATATACCGTTGAAACACACGGTTCATTAAATCCATAAATACTGCAGGCGAATTGGTCAACCCAAAAGGCATAACCAAAAATTCAAAATGCCCATACCTGGTACGAAAAGCAGTCTTAGGCACATCTGCCTCTCTAACTCTTAACTGATGATATCTGGATCTTAAGTCAATTTTAGAATATACTGAAAACCCTGCAACTGGTCAAAAAGATCATCAATCCTTGGCAAAGGATACTTATTCTTTACTGTGGCTTTATTCAAGTTTCTATAATCAACACAAAGCCTCATAGACCCATCTTTCTTCTTCACGAATAAAACCGGAGCACCCCAAGGTGAAACACTTGGTCTTATATATCCTTTAGCCAATAGATCCTCAAGTTGTTCCTTTAGTTCCTTCAGTTCAATTGGCGCCATCCTATAAGGAGCTCTAGAAATAAGCTGTGTACCTGGCATCAACTCAATGTTGAACTCAATCTCTCGAACGGGAGAAAATCCTGGAATTTCATCTGGAAATACATCTGAAAATTCATTAACAATTGGAATATCTGCCAATTTAGGTACTGACCTTGAAATATCAATTGCATAAACCAAGACACATTCTGCTCATTTCTGCAACAAACGATTCATGGACAAAACAGATATCAAAGGAATCTTAGCTCGAGAACCCTTACCATAAAACGTCCAGTGATATGTCATATCAGGCATAAACTTAACAATCTTCTGAAAACAATCTACAGTAGCCCTGTATCTTGTCAACATGTCAATACCAACTATGCAGTCAAAATCAGACATCTCCAACACAATGCAATCAAGCTCAATGACATTATTCTCATAATGAAATTCACAATCACTTATCATTTCAGCTGACCTCATCACTTTGCCCACCAGAGTAGAAATAGATAATGTAGATGATAATAGTATAGAATGCAACGAATGCAATGTGAGAAAGTGCTCAGCTATGAAAGTATGTGATGCACCAGTATCCATCAAAACATAAGCAGGATAACCTGAAAGAAAACAATTACCTGAAATGACATTATCTGGAGCATTACGTGCCTCATCCTCAGTGAGTGCAAAAACTCGAGCCTGCTGTCTAGGTGGCTGTCCTACCCTGTGGCTACCACTCTATTTGTTCTGATCTAACCGGTTTGACTGTTGATAGGAATGAACTGTAGGGGTATGGCGGTTCTGGTGAGGTGTCTGTCTCGATGATCCCCCACTCTGAGATATATCACTGCCACGGTTAGGACACACTCGAGCATAGTGTCCCACCTGGTTACACAAGTGGCAAGCTCCTGAGACTCCTCTACACTGATCGGTATCATGTCTACCACCACACTGACCACAAGTCAGACCTGAATAACCAGTACTCTGAACTGAACCAGACTGTCTCGATCCACTAGAACTCAAAAAATTATTGCCATGCCTCTTAAATTGCTTGCCTCTAGCCCTAAACTGCTCTCTTATGTTGCCACTGTTACCGTTACTATTTCCCTGTCTGAATTGCTGTTGGAACTGTGGTTGTTGGGGTCGTTGCGTATATTGAGAACCTCTCTGTCTAATGATTTATGTTTCAGCTCCCTTGGCTCGATCAAGAGCCTCAGCAAAAGTATTTGGCCTTCCACTATTAACCAAGGTAAAGATATCAGGGTTAACACCATTTAAGAAGTGATCGGCCTTAGATTCTTCATCGGAAGCTACATGAGGTGCAAATCTCAGTAAATTTGAGAACTTAGAAACATAGTCCTCAATATTCAGATTTTCCTGCTTTAAATTTGCAAACTCGGCTCCCCTTTATTTCCTGTAAGATGTAGGAAAGAAACGCTGATAAAATTCAGATTTAAAAATATCCCAGGTAACAATCGTACCTCGACCCTCTAAAGCTTTCTTGGTCATGATCCACCAACTCTTAGCAACATCCAATAACTGAAGAACAACTAACTTGATTCTACGATTATCTGGATACTCAAGAGATTCAAATAACTGATCCATATTCTCCAACCAGTTCTCACACTCTAATGCATTCTCGGTACCCTTCAACATCGGTGGGTGCAAAGACTGAAATCTGGCTAACAGTATCTCCATCGGAGTCGGAGTTATATCCATCTGAGTATGAGAAGCACTGCCCTGATCTTGTGCCACTGGTATGTTCTGTCTAGGTCTACCACGACCTTTACCTCGAGTAGCCATGTCTGATATAAAATAGATCAAACACAGATAAAATCACAATATCACAATCATCTCAATCTTGTATCAATCAACTCTGACTCTCGAGACTCAATAATCTCAAAAATATCGAATAAAGCTCAAAAATATAATATCTCAATTATGATCATGTATTTCATGTTACGGCACAGTGAAAATGCTAGCAAATATATCACATGATCAAGCAATTCGAACTGACTCGATCTACCCTGTTCCCAAATATCTTACGCTCTGATACCACCTAATGTGGGGCCCCGGGTCTGATATCTAATACTAATAATTATAAATATAACAAACCCAACGATTGAGTAAAACATATAATGTATGGTTTACAAACCGACGTAAACATCGTCAAAATAATTTAAAGGTCACAAATGTTTGAAATATAAATTTTAACATGCCAAAATAAAGTAGTAAACCAAAGTAATCCAAACATCATCAAATAGCTCCCAAGACCCGAGAATCCCATCTAACTCGTATCTCCTCGCCTGGAGCTGCACTCTGGCATCCCAAGCCTCGCCTCACCTACCGTCAAGCACATGAAAACAAGAGGAAGCCGATGTGCCGGTGAGTATAAACCCAGTATGATACAATCAATAACATATGGGAATTTAATTTTCAAAATAGTTCATATAAATTCATAAATATGCAATATAATGCAAGGCATGATCAGAAGCTGTGGGCTATCAATAAATCTCAAGATCAAGTGAATCATCTGGTCATAGGGTACCCAAGGGTATAGAATCACCCAGCAACATCCACCGAGTCATCCGCTCGGGGTGGGGTGTTGTGTTCTACAATCCCAGGACTATGGTGTGCCTATAGAGAGTGTTCAGGCCATAGCAGCGACCTCCATACACTATGCCAACTGAACTATAGCCCCATACGTCCAACAAATCAATAAATCAAGGCGATCTCCGCCATATCAAATCTGAATCGACAAGTGGCTCAATATGCAATGTAATGATGCAAATCAATATCATCATCTCAATATCACAATAAACTCATCTCAAGACAACAATCATCATCAAATCATAAGTAATTTATCAAGCCATAGAATTTTCAATTTAAAATAAAAATGATATTTTTACCTCGTATGTTACTGACCGTAACATACCTTTCAAATATTACCAAAAAGAGATCGAAATGTGTAGTTGAGAAGTCTTGAACCTCTAAATTCTACTATAACTCAAGAAATCGGATCATTTATCAAAACAGAGCAATTTCTGTACAAAATTCATAATTAATTCAATACTTCTTCAAATCAAGATCCGAAAATTGGATATGCAGGAAAATCAAAGCCCAACAATTCTTCTTCATAAACTTTTGTCAAATAAAATCATTTACTCAGCTGTTGATAATCTGAAACATACAACATAATTTTTGAAATTCTGCATCCGTACAAATCTGGCACAGTTTAGTATTTAGAGCATAAATCCCTCAATACTCAATGGAATAAAGCCAATTTGGTATCATTTCGAAGACAAGACAATGTTCTATAACTTGCATTTGAACAAAAAATTCAAAATCCCAACCAATAAGTCCCAAAAGTCGAATAAACAGAAGGCATGTACACAAACTCGGGATTCTAAACCAAGTTTAGTAAATATAGCATATCTCTTTCAATTCTTCATGGAATTGATTGATGCTTGAACCAAATCAAAGCTAGCTTGATGCTCTACAAGTTTGATGAAGACCATAACATCAAAATCCAATAAAAACCGTCCCATATACCCGAAATACAGTAGGCACAAAAACTGGTCTTGCACAGAAACAAGAAACCATGCTCATATCAATTTTAAATTAAAACCAACTCAAATAAACATCTTCCACATCTTAATATCTCAAATATCAACTCAAATATCAATTCTAAACTTCAACTCATTTCCAAACTTGAATAAAAATGGGAAATACTTACATCCTCGTGAAGCCCGTGACGAGAGGATCACAAATCTAAATTTATTTCATAATTTTCTTAAACAAATCTCCCATAGATTGAAGAATAAATGTAGAAAATGGAAGGAGATGGATGAGGATTTGCGTGGATGAGAAAGGAAATGGTTGAGAATGAGTGGTGGAAGTCAAAGTGAGCTTAAAAAATCAATTTTCGCATCTGTAGCGCCGCAGCACCATTTTTTAGCGCTCAGCGCCAAATTTTCGTAGCTCTAGGGCCTAGGCGCCACTATTCTAGCGCCGCAAAGCTTGAATCGTAAATGTGAACAGTAACTTTTTTTTTAATTTTTTTTTAAAAAAATTCGAGCATTACATAGCTCGTGGAAGAAATATGCATATATATAAAAATATATACTTTTGCACCATTTAAAATAAACTCACCATCTATTTTACTCAAAATCACAAAGTGCATTAAAGGTTTTAAAGTCGTAAATGTCAAATCAAACTTAAAACTAGCATTTTTTCTAAAATAATATAACGTCATAATCATCTCAAAAACCACTCTTTACTTCCAAAAGTCATCAAAATCTTTAAAGTAATGTAAAATCATAACTGTGTAGAAAACTAGCAATGTATAGGTCCTTGGGTTAGTGCACCATCCGCTCAGCCAGTTCAGTCATTCAACCCTATTGTCTCAACAACAAAATCCTAATATGCATCATTCACACCTAGTGAGTCTATTCACTCAGCAAGCCTTAACCATAGTAACAAGTACTACGTACACATCCACATGTAACAGTGAAAATACTTTTAATAAAAATAGCTTTTCATGAATATGCATAAACTTAAATCTATTATTTTTCATATATTTTTCCTTTCATCATATACATAGATATATACATTTTCCATTAGATGTATTCAGATCATTAATTTCGTATCAGCTGTTTGTCGATTGATCGATCTTACGTATTGTCATAGTACCAGCGGTAGGAAAATCACCGACACTTTCACCCGGCAACTGAGCCTTGGCCTTCCATGTCATCATGTCATTTCGTATTCGTACTCGTGTTCATATTATTCAAAATCAAAACACTCCCTTCAAAACATTTTATCATATTAATCACTTATAAAAATTCACGCATATAACATTTTCTTGAAACCAAGCATGCATCTTTTTTTTAATATTTTACAATTTTCATCAGAAAATCTCATAACCTTTCAAAATATACATTTTAACATTCGTTATTGCATTCAGGACACTGCCAGGACTCCTAAAGTATTTCAGGTATAAAATGACTGTTTTGCCCCTGAAACCATAGCTTTCCCATTTTTTCCTTAAAACTTAAAAAGAGTACCCGAATCCATTGAAACTTACCGTGATGCTTTGAAATTTTTCATGCAGGAATACTTAATCACACTTAATATGGTACAAATGATGAGGAAAAAAAAAAGAATAAGGCGTGCCTTTGCGTGATTCACGCACGAAAATTAATTCTAGACGTGAAGAACGTTGGCAGAGAGACAGGGAGATCTTGCTGCGATTTTTCTTCAAAAATCCCACGTGAATTGCCTTGAAAGTGATGGTGTGTCTGTGAGTTTGACGGAGAGAAAAAAACCTAGGATTCTAGTGCTTTAAACGTGTGGTTTGAAGAGTTTTCTGGTTTAGAACTCCATCTTCTGATATAAATGATTGGGTAGAAAGCTAAGCTCAATAACCTTGGTATAATAGGTCCATTATAATGTAGGAAAAATATTTTGTTTATGAAAGTTTTTGAAAATAATAATCGAGTGTTGGAACATTTCATGTTCGCAATCTTGATTTTGATGTTAACAAAACTTATTTATTTGTTTCTAATAAGTTCACCTAAGTGCGCAGAAACTGAAACTGATCAGACTTCAAACTGATCAGTTACCAATCTTAAACTGAAGCTATCGAGACGCAAACTTAAAGTGACAACTGATTGATCGAACTGAACCAGTACAACTTAAGTATCAAGAGCAGTTCAACTGATTGTCCAGTTGACAGGTGGTTCAGCAGAAGACCTTCAGAAGCCCGGCCAGCTGATGAAGTGTTCAACTGATGAAGAGTCCAACTGAATCAGTGAAATCAGTTCAGCTGACGAGTCAACTGATTTCACCTCACCAGTTCAAGACCAGTTCAACTGACCAGTTCAAAACATCAGTTAGGAGCGAACTAGTTTGCAGATACGACAAGCTTAATCCAGCTGTGCACAAAGGTACAAAAGCTATTTTGCTATCAAGGTACAATAAGAGACGTTGCAGCAGCGTTTAAAGCCAAATGTTCCAGATACCTATTTGGGGGAAAAATTCAAACTGCAACGGGTTCATTCTCTGAGTCTCACTGTACGTTCAGCCAAATGTTTATAAATAGAAGCCGAAGCTCAGTGAAGATGATGATGAGTGATGATGAAAGTTGACAAGTGAAAAGATAAAATACAGAGAGGGAACACATATCGCATATCAGCTTACAAAGAAGCAACCGCCCAGTTAAGGGAACACTCGAAAGTTATATCAACTTAGTTTAGAAGCTTATTTCCCTCAGTGTATGAGAACACTTTTGTATTATTCTCAGAGATCAGTTCTCAGACACGTACGCACCACCACCCAAAATACAGTCTTGCACAAAGACATTAAACTTGTGTATGTAGTCTTTCTCACATAGACATTAAAAATGTGTTGGCTGGAAGGTGATGACTTCAGTCTAGACTAGGAGTTCAGTTAGGCAGTGGGTAAGTCCTAAGCTGGGTGGGTTATTACACTTGTTGTAATTAATCAAAGTCTTCTAGTGTATCCTATCCGAGGAGGTAGAAGGGGTGACGTAGGAGAAGTTGAAGTCTCCGAACATCCATAAACATATATTGTGTACATTAACTGTTAACCCTTGTTTTAAACTGATTTGATCAGTTCGAGTCGCTATCAGTTCAGTTCTCACCATAACTGAACCGATACATGCTAGAACAGATCTCCCTTATCTTCAGTTAATCAGTTACACGAGATTAAAAGCTCTAACTAATCAACTTTCTTAACGAAGGATTACTTCGAGTGTTTTTCCGCTTGGTTTCTAATCAAACTCGATCTAATTCATCGATGTCATCATTATTGGAACACGAGCTATTGCAGGTCATCATGTTTTTAGAGGATTTTTTCCCCATCCAATATCGAGCCTCCAAAATTTTTTTTTCTTAAAAAATCGAATGACAGTTTAGAATACGACTCGGCATATAAACACATCTAAAAAGACACCATTTTGAAAATTTTCATATTTAATATACCATATAATAAATAATTTAAAACAATCATTTAATAAAAATATTTTCCCTTTACAGTCCCCGGTCTCCGTTCCTCGATCGCGTGTCGAATAACCATTGAAAATACAGTTTTATGCATTCTAATAGAAAACCACTTTTTAAACGTGTAAACATGCCTTCCACATTTAACCAATGAAATTAAAATAATTTAATTAAGCATTTTCTATTTTTTCTAGATTTACATGCAGTTGGATTACGATATCGTATTTTGGACCTTACAGGTCACTATCAGACGATAGAAACTGAGATCCCGTGTAATCTGAATATCTCCTTAATATAAAGTTTTGCATACTGCGTCATCGAAGTGGTCGTTTTTACGGGCAAGAAGTGCGCCGACTTGGTAAGACGATCAACGGTAACCCATTTGACGTTAGATCCTCTGACTGACCTCGGAAACCCTACTACGAAATCCATGGAAATGTTCTCCCACTTACACTCGTAGATAGGACGAGGTTTGAGCATCCTTGCTGGTTTTTGATGCTGTGCTTTCAACTTCTGGCAAGTTATACATTCAGATACAAAGCGTAGAATGTGTCGTTTCATTCCTGACCACCAATATAGCATCTGTAGATCTTTATACATCTTGGTACCTCCTGGATAAATGGAATATGGCGCTGTATGCGCTTTTGAAAATATGTCTCCCTTATTCGAATCATCTCTAGGTACCCAAATCCTTCCTCTATACCTTACAATTCCATCGCTCACATTATAAAGCTTGCGAGCGTTATATTCATCTTTCGATTGCCATTTATGCAATTGCTCATCAGATATCTTTCCACTATGAATACGGTCTATAAAATCGGACTGCTCTATACCAATAATTGTGCTATAACTCCTGCTTTACTACTCTAAGGTATAGCGTCCCGAAATTTGAAGGTCCACGTGAACCACATACATTCAAGTTATCAAATTTCTTATGTATTTTAATCAATTTATTTTAATGGCATTAATTAAATGTGTTAGGAATGTTTACATGGTTAAATATGGTTTTGTACTTGAATGCATAAAACTATGTTTTAAAGGTGATTCGAGACGCAATTGAAGAACGGAGACCAGAGATCATATAAGGGAAATTATTTTTATTAAATAATTATTTTTAATTGTTTAATATATGGTATATTTTAAGGAGTAATTTTGAAAAAGAGGTGTTTTTACGCGCCGAATCGTATTTTAAACCGACAAACAATGTTTGACGAAAATAGATACTTTTTGGTGGCTCGGTTATTATTTTCGAAAAGCAACCTAAACAAAATATTTTAAATAATTATCTAATGTGCTTATTATACTAGGTTTATGAGCCTAAGCTTGCACCATGTATTTTTATATCAAAATAAAGCTAACGAAACCCTAATCTATAAACACACAAACTCTACACACACAAACTCACGCTCTCACCATAAAAACACAAAGACTCTTCCATCAGCACATAACACACACACACACCACACGTTTTCAAGAGGAATTCACGTAAGGTTTGAAGAAAATTAAGCAAGCTTATTCCCCCGTCTCTCCACCAACGTCCTTCGCATTGCAAGTCGTTTTTAGTCCGTGAAATACGCAAAGGCACGCCTTAATCTTCCTTCACTCATCTTTCACACCATATTATATATTTTGATACATGATTGCATGAAAAACATGATAAACATATGTATTTTCATTTTTATAGAATAACATGAACAAAACGAGTTTTCATCTTTTAAAACTTTCGCTTATGATGCACAGGCCGCCATGGTTGGGCTAAGGGAAGGGTTGTTTTTCAACATGTTTAAGGGTCCTTAGGTGCATGTTTAACGGCTGTACAGGCAAGTAAAAATATTGAACGAAAATTGGGATCAAAGGGGGCTAGGGTTTGCATTTTGGGTCCTAGGAAGAAGCAGGTTGTTAGCTGCTGTAAGGACGTGATCATGGGTCCTATTAGGGTCTAGTCATGGTCCTATGTGGCTCAAGGAGGGCTGGTGCGAAGCCTAGGGCCGAGACGAGAAGCTTGGGTCGCATATGGTTTCAGGGTCGCGGGTTGAGTGGCTGTGTGTTCTAGGCTTCTCAAGCTTGGTCCAGTATGGTCTCTAGGGGTTGGTCATGGTCCTAGTTTGGTGAGCTATGGTTTGGACATGGTGGTTAAGGGCTGGAGTCTAAGGGACTAAGGGTTGGCGCAAACTAGGGCTTGGTTCGAATGAGCATAAAAATTCAGTAGGCTTACTAGGCTTGAAAAAAGTCTTAAATGATTGTTTTGAGTTACATAGGGTATGGTTAAGTGTTAATAAGCTTTGGTTCAAGTTTGGTTAAGGTTCCAGTCGATTCGCGTTAAAACCTGGATTTACGTCTATGTTTAAATACGAATTGGGAAATTAGTCGAGGAGCATAATTTTACGTCTATGAAATATTTATGGGTGTATTTTAAGATTTTATGTTAAGTTTGGATGGATTTGGGTCGTCATTTTAAGTTCTAAGGATATATTGGCAAAGTTAGGGTTCAGGGGCAAAACGGTCATTTTACACCTAAAAAATGTTAGGCATCCTGGCAGTGCCATGAATGCTGTAATAAATGTTAAATGTTTATTTCAAATGTTTATGGAATTTTATGATGAAACGTTAATACTAAAAGACATGTTGCATGCTTGGTTTAAAAGAAAAATGATTTATATGTGCATGAATTTTTACAAGTGATGGAAATATGAAAAGTTGAAGGAGGTGAATTGATTGTGACTAATACGATGATACGATGATATGTATGGAAAATGCTCAGTTGACGGCTGAGAGTGTCGCTGATGTCCTCGCTGCCCGGTACAGTGGTAATACGTAGATGGATCCATCGACATACAGCTAATACGACTGTCACAATTGAGGATCTGAATTCAATAAAAAGAAAAACGTATATGTATACGATGAATATGAAAAAGTATATAATGAAAGGAAAAATGTTTAAGTTTATATCCATTAAAAGTTTTTTAACTGTTTTATATGAATGAATATGTATTACTTGCTATCTAATTAAGGTTTGCTGAGTAAGTAGACTCACTAGGTGTGATCGATGCAGGTTAGCATGATGTTGATATTGATGGAGGACATGATGGTTCAACTAGCAGGACCGAAGGTGCATACAATCTGAGGACCGTCGCTAGTTTTTTGCAAAAATTAAGTGTGAGGCCCGGGGCCGACGAGGGCGGGGGGTGATCGCCGGTGCCATCAGTTGCACGGACAATGAGCGGCTCCTGGCAGGCTTCTAGGTGGAGGGAACATGAATGAACCGACCCACATGGGAATGAGAGGGATTCCGAGATTGTTCAATGTAATGGACTGTACAGTTGAAGACGGCTTAAAAGATTTGATTGGTACTACTCATATCACGAAGGTGCATCTTCTTTTCGGTAGCTCATCAAATAAGAACTCCAAAGTTAAGCGTGCTTGACTTGGGGCAATTTTGGGATGGGTGACCTCCTGGGAAGTTTCCTAGGGTGCGTGTGAGTGAGGACATAAGCACGCTGGAAAGACTCGTCTTGGTACAGTGAGGACAGTCGTCAAATCTGGGGCGTTACAGTTGGTATCAGAGCCGACCTCTCTTAGTACGGTGTGGTTCGGGGACGAACCAAGCGGAAGCTGGTGGGCATGTGAGGCCCGGGGCCGACGAGGGCGGGGGGTGATCGCCGGTGCCATCAGTTGCACGGACAATGAGCGGCTCCTGGCAGGCTTCTAGGTGAAGGGAACATGAATGAACCGACCCACATGGGAATGAGAGGGATTCCGAGACTGTTCAATGTAATGGACTGTACAGTTGAAGACGGCTTAAAAGATTTGATTGGTACTACTCATATCACGAAGGTGCATCTTTTTTTCGGTAGCTCATCAAATAAGAACTCCAAAGTTAAGCGTGTTTGACTTGGGGCAATTTTGGGATGGGTGACCTCCTGGGAAGTTTCCTAGGGTGCGTGTGAGTGAGGACATAAGCACGCTGGAAAGACTCGTCTTGGTACAGTGAGGACAGTCGTCAAATCTGGGGCGTTACAGTTGGTATCAGAGCCGACCTCTCTTAGTATGGTGTGGTTCGGGGACGAACCAAGCGGAAGCTGGTGGGCATGTGAGGCCCGGGGCCGACGAGGGCGGGGGGTGATCGCCGGTGCCATCAGTTGCACGGACAATGAGCGGCTCCTGGCAGGCTTCTAGGTGGAGGGAACATGAATGAACCGACCCACATGGGAGTGAGAGGGATTCCGAGACTGTTCAATGTAATGGACTGTACAGTTGAAGACGGCTTAAAAGATTTGATTGGTACTACTCATATCACGAAGGTGCATCTTCTTTTCGGTAGCTCATCAAATAAGAACTGCAAAGTTAAGCGTGCTTGATTTGGGGCAATTTTTGGATGGGTGACCTCCGAGGAAGTTTCCTAGGGTGCGTGTGAGTGAGGGCATAAGCACGCTGGAAAGACTCGTCTTGATACAGTGAGGACAGTCGTCAAATCTGGGGCGTTACATTAAGTTTATGATTTAAGCTACTTTAAGGATTTTATGACATTTGAACTTTTATGCTTTTGAGGGATTTTGAGAGATTAGAATGTTTATGCTTTATTTTGAAAAATGTTAAATTTAGTTTTGGTTGACGATTTACGATTTCATGTTGTGAATGCTTCCTTTTGAATTTTCAAATAATTAGTTGGTGTGTTTATTTCCAATGGTGTCGAATATATATGTGTTGCGTTCTTCGTTTTAACCCATTCCTTCCTTATTTCTACATTGGACGAGTCAACTTCAATGCCACTGCTAGATATAACATATCCCAAAATATCACTTTATCTAATCAAAATTCACACTTGCTAAACTTTGCGAACAATTTCCGGTTCTGCAACACTTGCAATGCAGTACACAGATGCTGGCTATGATCCTCCTAGTTTTTCGAATAAATGAGGATGTCATCTATGAATATGATGACAAACTGATCTAAATAAGGCTGAAACATGCAATTCATGAGATCCATGAATATCGCTGGAGCATTCATCAATCCAAACGACATCAATGAGAACTCTTAATGTCCATAACGAGTTCTGAAAGCTGTCTTATGTACCCAGAGCAAAAATCTGTCTTAGAAAACACAGAAGCTCATTGCAATTGATCAAATAAATCTTAGATCCTAGGCAATAGGTACTTATTTTTCACTGTAACTATGTTCAGCTCCCGGTAGTCGATGCAAAGTCTCATATTTCAATCATTCTTCTTCTCGAAGAGTACTGGTGTGCCCCAAGGTGCACAACTAGGGCATATGAATCCTTTTCCCAGTAGCTCCTAAATTTGTTTTTTGAGTTCCTTCATCTCTTCAGGCGCTAAACGATATGGTGTCTGGGATATTGGCACGGTACCTGGCATAAGATCAATGGAAAAATCTAGCTCGTGCTCAGGTGGGATACCCGCAACATCGTAAGGAAACATATAAGGAAAATCTCTGACAACTGAGACGTCTGCTACTGTCTGACTGATAGCAACAAGACCTAAAATAATGCATGCTAAGAACGCCTTGCACCCCTTAAGCATAAGCCTCCTTGCCTGAAGACATGATATCATCAGCGGTGTGCTGTTGCATCCACTTGGTTCGAATACAAATTCCTCCTCACCTAATGGTCTGACCCTCACTGATTTTCATTGGAAGTCGATCTTCACTTGACAACCAATCTATTCTCAGAATGATGTCAAACTCGGGCATCGGCAATATTATAAGGTTTGCGTAGACTGTGTGGCCCTGTAGCTCGAGAATCAAGTCTCTGACCACCCCAGAAGTAAACAATTCCTCCCCAGATAGAACAGTCACATAATAAATCACGTCGAGCCCGGTGGGCTTGACGTCCAAATAACTCACAAAGACCTCTGACATAAAAGATGGTAGCCTCGAAATCTAACATAGCATTCGTGGCAACTCCCGTTATATAGATCTTCCCTGATATAATATTAACATACACTCAACTCAACAATTTTTAAAAAGGACTAAACTTAATCTCATGCATATGCTAAATCCACTATCCTAAGTTTCTCATGATAATTTTGAAATTTAGCCTACTAATATACCTAAAAATTCGAACCATGTATATAAATCCCATTAAACAATACGGTGCTGAATAGATTATAATCCCTGTCAAGAATGTAGTGTCTGAGTCTTCCTCTTCGGCATGCATCGCAAAGACTCAGCCCTGAGTCGGCTGCTTCCACTATGGACAGTTATTAAGCAAGTGTGTTAGAGTAGGTGCCCATCGAGACAAGTGTTGGCCGAGGGTTCACATTGAAACTCTATGTATAAACAATCTTTATTTTAATAATATTTAAAATTATTGTTTTGACACATCTTTATCTGTATATCCATGCTTGTTGCATAGATAAAGTCCTTGAATATACAAATAGTAGAAAGAATATGAGATGCTAATATGATGAGTATCATGAAACTCATATTTGGAATACTGTATATTCTAAACAGTTCCTAGTCGATTCAGCCGCCGCTAAGAAGGATAAAGGCCCCTCGAGTTTGAGACTAGTATCTGCGATGTGAGTACCATGTTTCATTGGTAGGGGGCATTATGATGTCCGAGCATGCAGATAGGTGCTCCTTGTAGAGTGCACTGAACAACCCTACATAAAGGAGTTTCCAAGTGGTTCACACTTATCGAGTGGAAACGTCCTAATTTATGGTTGTACACCATTAGACCTTATGACTCGGGACAATATTGAGACTCTATAAGCTAGCATTGCACTTTGACTTGTTTACTGACTCTCATGGTGTCATTAGGTGGCAAGTTTGGGTGTTTTGTCGAAACATACAGGAGTCGATGCATTGTAGTCGGGGATTCACCGCTTACCTTCGGTTATGGATATCCTATGTGTATGTAGTTTGAAATCTCTGATTAGAGTGTTGGTGGTAATTATGAAAGTGGTTTCATAGATTACACCATCGATGCAACTACGACGCGACACCTAAGATCGATTCTTTGACAACTCTCGATATACCAATAGTTGTCGAATCGGTCGGGATATATGAGATGAAGGGACCGTACTATATGCTAACTATAATAGAATGGTTCTTGCAGGCACTATCATTTGATACCTAAGGAATCATGTAAGCGATGCTGCTAGACGTTTAACATGATTGGTTGGGTACTATCAGACTTGAGTTCTGACATTCTTATTATCAAGGAGTTGATAAGTAAGAATGGAGCAATTGAGGTATGCTCATATAAGGACATACTTAGTCCCGAATCACATTGTGATGTGAATCCACTGCTAGTTGTATCAATGAACCATTGAGGGCCACACAAGTGCTAACTTTCTAGATCCCGTTGAGAAGAAAATAGTTCAATGTGTTGAACTGCTAATAAAGGAGTTTATAGGCACAACGAAAATTAGAAGTATGACTTCTATAAGGAGAATGTAACTTTTAATTTGTGAAAGTGATCCTAAATTAAAAGATGGCTCAAATAAATAATGTATTTGAAAATTGTATTTTCATAAACATTATTGTGGACTAAATTAAATTAATTCAATTATTGAATTAATTAAATAACATTGGGCCTTGTAGAGCCCAATTAGAAATAATTATTCAACTAGTGGGTTTGAGTAAATTCAAGTAAGGTTTAATTGGTCTCAAATTTGTTTGAGACATTTAAATAAAAGTTCATGGACTTTGTAATTGTTACAAGCCCAAGTAAAAAGCATGCAAGGGAGGTGAAGGGTTGGAGGCAATTTTTTCATTAAACAATGCATGGCATGCTCATGCAGTTTATCACTTTCAAGCACCAAGAAAATTTCCTCCCCTTCTCTCCTAACTCACCTTTGCCAAATTTTTGAGTAAAAATTCCTCTCATTTTGCTTCTTCAAATTGTTGATGAAAGCACAAACTTCTCAAAAAAAAATGCCATAAATTTTCTAGTGCAAGTGTAAGGTGGATTTAGCTTGTTGGTGGTGGGCTTGTTAGGTCCTTGAAACAGCTTCTTAGACGGCTGCTAAAACTGTCGCTGAGGTGCCTGTAAGGGCCTCTTGCCCTGCCTATAAGTCTCGATGTCCTTCTAATCCTGTTCAGCCGCCAAAGGTTCTAGGCACTGCAACGGCATAAGTTGGAGGACCATCTATGCGAACATCACGGCGCAAGATCGGCTGTAAACCATCCATAAAGTGCCTCAGTTTCTCTTTAGCGTCATAGCTATCAGGGGCACGAAGTGACACCCCTGCTCGAATTTCCTCACGAACTCTACTACACTGCGGTGTCCCTGTCTCAACATCATAAACTTCCTATTTCAGTTAGGTGCTTACCTCATCAGTGAAGTACTTAGAGTAGAATACCACCTTGAAGCCTTCCCAAGTCAGTATCTACAGATTCACCGAAACAGATGCTCCTTCCCACCATAATCATGCATATCCTTCCGTAAGTAAGTGGCACTCTTAACTCTGTCAGCATCCTGCAATTCCATAAAGGTAAAGATCACCTCTATGGACTTGATCCATCCCTCGGCCACCATGAGATCGGTCGTACCCCCAAAATCCTTAGGGTCTATCTTACGGAATCGCAAACAACCGAAATTAAGTTTACAACAATTTCCCAATTTTTGGTGTTTGACAAAACTTGTAAAGTATGAACTGATCAACTGAAGTCAAAAATATTCTTCGAACTCATTGTAGATAAAATAATTCTTCTAATGTACAGATTCGTACAAAGAATAAAATAATAAAGAATTCCTACTATAGTCTTTAACCATCAACTGAAATCAGTTGATCTTCATTTCTTCTTCTTTCCTTTGTCTTCACTTTTATGATCTTCTATTTCTCCTATTTCCCCCTTTTTGTCAAGCACATCAACTTTCTTGGATAGAACACGAACATCTGATGCGATATCTTTTACAGCATTCATCATAGTGTTTTGCAGTATATCAATCCTTTTTGTGACTGTACTCTCCAGAAAATCAAAGCGTCTGCCGATTAATTCTTGAGTTTGAAAATGAGATTCAGTCGACAGTCTGTCTTTCTTGATTTCTTCCATCTGGAGAAAAAGAGAGGTCGCATTCTTATTGATTTTTTGTAGTCTGTTCGTAAACTCATTGTTAGATTTAAGCTTCAATGAGTGTGCAAGTTGAGTTGACTTTATTTCAGAAATGGCATTCATCATACTGACGAGGTTGGTCTAAACAGTTTGAATTTCTTCAAATAGTGCTTCAGTATCTGAAATACCATGAGACATGGCTCCGTAAGTTTTTTGTTGCTCTCTATTTTCTTCATTGAAAATGACCAGTGCTCCTTCAGTTGTTTCAGTTGTAGTATTGACCATTTCTGAAGTCTCTTCTGGTAAGACTTCCTGTTGAGATTGTGGAGGAGAAGTTGAATCAGTAGCAGGGTCCGATGATGCTTCATACGGATGATCAGTTGAAACAACAGTTATTTTGGGATAGAATACTCAACTGATGTTTCAGTTGGCTGAATGATAGAAGGCTGATCAGCTGGCACTTCTTCAATTGCAACTAAGTGCAACTGAGCCTATTCAGTTGGTTCAAAAATTGTCTGTTCAGTCATGATAACTGACTGAACTGGCTCTTCAGTTCTCAATATTTCTTGTTCAGTTGTGGAGGGCAACTGAACTGGTTCTTCAAGAGGTTGATCTGGGGGCTTGATAAACTAGTTCTTCAGTTGAGAACAACTCTTCAACTGCTTCAGTAGTAGATAGTTGAACATCAGAGGCAACTGATTTGATTACTTCATCAATGTTGACCAATGATAATTCAGCATCTGTGTAGAGTGTAGCTTCAGCAGTTGAAGACTGAGGAACATCAGTTGGCTTTTACGCATCTTGAGAAAAAGAATCAGTCATCTGTTTGGCAGAGCCTGAACTTGGATCCTTGGATGGCTGATCTGTTTGAGCTGATTGATCAGCTAGCTCATCTGAAGAAAGATCTTGAGAATTATCTGGAATAATAAGTTCTTGGTCCATTTCCCAATTCTTGATATCCATTTGTAGAGCTAACAAGTCCAAGTTCAGTTGGTCATGAACTGCTTTATCATTAATAGCAGTGTGTCTTGTGGGATCGTAGTTCTGACGCAGCTGACCGATCAACTGACTCAGTTTATTTGCCCGTATCTGATCAAAGAAATATTTCTTCCTCTAAAGTGCTTGAACCACCGTGGCAGCTTTGCCCAATTTCAGAACAAGTGTTTCCAAGGCATTGAATTTCTTTAAAACGGATTTCTTCCGTAATTGCCTAGCAAACACAACAGTTCTAAACTTTACCCATTCTTCATAAGTTCTGAGTTTACCTTCAAAAAATTCATTGACTTCCTTCCAAATGAGGTCAATGTGCGTCTAAATTGTATTGGTTGGTCTGGGCTTTTCAACCATTTTCTCTTTGCCCTTAGATTCTGTTAGAACATGAGAAATGCTCAGTCCTGATCTTGTCGCATCCACTTGTTCTCAAATCACTACTCCTTTAGGTCTTGCCATCGACAGAGGAGTTGGTCTAGTGATAGTTATAAGTGGAGATTTAACTCCAATAAGCTTCTTTTTTTCACCAGATTCGGTGATAGACTTTTTGAGAACTGCAGATAGTGGTAGCTGATCATCAGTTGACGTCTCAACTGGTACAGTTCTGAGTGGAGTAGCCTTGATCAGCTTTTCAGATCCAGATTGGATGGTCCTATCAGACGGGATAGTGCCCACATCCATCACTGATTTAGTCTTTTTGGTCCTGGGTTTCTTGGAAATTTTGGGAGATGGAGTCTTCTCAGAGTCACTTTCACTGATAATCAGTTTACGTTTAAGCATCCTTTTCTGAGTCTCCATCCGAGCTTTCTTAACTGATTTGGGAGCTCCTTCCATCCCAATCTCCTTCTTCACTTGAATAAACTTCTCAGGAGTCATGTCCAGTTTCTGCTTGGGTGGCTGGACATTTTTGGCATTGAAGATTTTCAGTTTTGATGATTTCTCAGAATCATCAGTCACCATCCCCTTGACTTTCAGCAAATAGCTGAGCTGTACCGCAAAACCCTTAGATTTCTTGGAAGATTGCAACATGTTTCTCAAGATGTTGAAAATAATATTTTTCCAGTTCATCTTTCTTTCAGCCATGATTGCAGTCATAGCTTGAAATTTCTCCATAGTAAGTGCAGTAAAGGATCCTGCCTTTGCCAAGAGCCCCTTCGCTAAAATATCTACCAGCAGTTGCACCTCTGGCTTCAGTTCCTTCTTGGGATCGAAAACTTTGATTTTACGACCATCAGCAGAGAGAAGAGTTTGCATCTCTTCAACATCCGAAGTTTTTACTTCAGAAAGGTTAACTAGCCCATCAGTAGGCAATTGAAATAGGTTGCAAAAGAAATCCTCTTCAATGATCAGCAACTGACCATTTACAGTAGTTGTGATACTGTCTTCTTTAGTGACATAGTCGGTGGCATACAGATCTTGGATCTCTTTAGGATAGATTTCTTGAATGGATAATCCCAGAAATTGTTTCAGTCCAGCTGCTTGCAGTTTCAGAAAAACATTCTTGACTACTTCTTCTTTTATAGTCAAGACTGAATCAAAGTCGATCGCCATAGCGTTCATGACATGAGCTGGGATCTGATTTGCCATTTGATTGAATGAAATCTGTGAAAAAGAGTATGCTTGAGTAGAAGTTTGCTCTGAATGCTGAATGTGCGCGTAAGGAGAAAAACTGAATTGGAACGGGTATAGTGCTGATGTAAGTGACTGTTCAAATTATTGGACACGTGTCAGTCCAGAAAAATTTAAATTGAAAACGTGTGTACGTGTGATAAAAACGTGTGTAGAATATGAATGGATTATGTGAGTCCATGTTTCAAAATACTATTCAATGAAAGACAGCAATTAATGCTTCGACAAACAGTCACATCATTTAATATAGAATATTATTCGATTTATTAGTTAACTTATCGGAGAAGATTAGTTAGATCAGCAACTGAATGACCAGTTGAGAACTTAGTCAGTTCAGTTGAAGATCAACTGACTATTGTCTTCTCAGTTAACTTTTTGTTCGATATTCCCCCTCAATAAATGAAAATAAATAATGGTAAGAGCAACTTAGTCTGAATCAGTTAAGGCCTGATGATTCTTTGTCTTCCTCCTATCTCTTTAACATTGTCCATAAATTAAGATCATTGTTATTTGGTAATAACATCTGAACTCCAATGGATTGTAAAAGCAGCACACACGTCCCTCATCCTTCATGGACACCTCGACGTATTCAGAGATTTAAAAGAGATGCTGAAGAATATGTCTTTACAGAGGTTATGTCCGTTTGGACTACCACTCACTACATTCAATCAATCAATAATGGAGAATTTCCTGCTTCTGCTAAGCAGAGATCACTTGCAAGGAAGCTTAAACGGCTTGCTCAAGTCGATCATATATCCGAGCTAGTCAAGGATGATGTGCTGATCCACATGATGCATTTGAAGGAATGGCACTTGCTTCAGAGAATTGAAAATACCGAAACCTTCATGAATATTAGGAGTCATGACTTGAATAATTGGTTGATGTTATGGCAAGATGCCGTAGGAAGTGGACTAAATGATGTTGTATGGTATCAAATTTTTTCTTAATAAAATCTTGATTTGTATCATTGTTGTTGTCTCTTTGTCTTTCTGCAAAACTTAACTTTCATCAGTTGATAAATAGTTAAGAAACTGAATACAAGAACTGATAAATGACTGAATGACATCAGTTGAAAAACAGTTAACGAACTGAATATAATAGCTGATAAATGACTAACTGGCATCAGTTGATAAGTATTTAAATAACAAATGACAAACTGAATGAATATTGACAAATCAGCAATAAAACTGATATAATTAAGATAAATCAATTAAACCAAGTATATTGCGAAAGTGAGAAAACTTAGTCTCTGGCAATGGTTTGGTGATGATTTCAGTAGCTTGTTGTTCAGTTGACACATATTCCAATCTGATAGCTTTCTTCAGAGCATGATCTCTGATGAAGTGATGCCTGACATCAATGTGCTTGGTCCTTGAGTGAAGAACTGGATTGTAAGTTATTGCAATCGTGCTTGTATTATCACAAAATTTGGGAGATTCTTTAGCATCAACTCCATAATCTTTCAGTTGTTGCAGAATCCAGAGCAGTTGGGCACAGCAACTTCCAGCAGCAAGGTGTTTTGCTTCAGTTGTGGAAGTAGCTATGGATGTTTGCTTCTTGCTGAACCATGAGATCAGTCTGTCTCCTAGAAACTGACAAGATCCACTGGTGCTTTTACGATCTAGCTTACATCCTGTATAATTTGCATCTGAATATTCAACTAAATTTAAAGAAGAGTCTTTAGCGTACCATAATCCCACATTTTGAGTGCCTTTTAGATATTTCAAAATTTTTTTGGCAACTATAAAATGCAATTGCTTAGGATTTGCTTAAAATCTAGCACACGTGCAAAAAAAAAATACAATATCAGGAAGACTAGCAGTTAGGTACAATAATAAATCTATTAAACCTCTGTAGAATGTCGTCTCAACTGATATTCCCCCTTGATCATTGTCCAGTTTGACTGATGAACTCATGGGAGTGTTTGCAGGTGAACATGTTTCCATGCAAAATTTCTTGAGCAATTCCTTCATGTATTTGGTCTGACTGATAAAAATACCAGTTTCAAGTTGCTTCACTTCTAGTCCGAGAAAGAATGTCAGTTCACCCATCATACTCATCTCAAATTTTTCTCGCATTAACTTGGCAAATTTCTCGCATAATTTGGGGTTAGTTGACCCAAATATAATATCATCAACATATATTTGCACAAGTAAAATGTGATCATTCTTAGAAAATTTGAACAAAGTCTTGTCAGTTGATCCAACAGTAAAATCATGATCAGTTAAGAATTTTGAAAGTAGTTCCTGTTCATCAAATTGATCTAGTATTTCTGATTCAGGTGTTTGAAGGATATTTCTATTGATATGATTTTCTTCTTCATTTTCATCCTCTAAACTGATATCTGTAAATCGATCAACTAGCTCAACTGGATCAGTTGGCTTATCAGTTAGTTCAGTTTCATCAAAAACAACATGAATAGATTCTTCATCATTTAAAGAACTTTTATTAAAAACTCTATATGATTTGCTAACTGAAGAATATCCAATAAATATTCCCTCTGCAGATTTAGCATTAAAGATTTTTAAATGATTTTTACTATTATCAAGAATAAAACATCTGCAGCCAAATATCTTGAAATAAGAAACCACACTTTTTCTTGCATGCCAGATCTCATATCTTGTTTTCACATGATTTTTATTAATCATTGATTTGTTCAGAGTATAACATGCAATGTTTATTGCTTCAACCCAAAACCTTTGAGAAATACCAGAATCAGCAAGCATTGTTCTAGCAGCTTCTTTAAGGGTCCGATTTCTTCTCTCAGCTACACCATTTTGCTGAGGTGTTCTAGCTGCTGAGAGCTCATGCTTGATTCCAGTATTTTCTAAAAAATTTAAAAGATTTTTATTGATGAATTCAGTCCCTATGTCAGACCTTATTCGATCAATCCCAACTGATTTTTCATTTAAAAGTCTTTTGAAGAGCTTAATCAGTTGTGCAACAGTTTGGTCTTTGGATTTGAGAAAAATAACCCAAGAAAATCTTGAAAAGTCATCCACAACTACTAGGTTGTATTTCATTTCCCCGAAACTCATGACTGGTATTGGACCAAAAAGATCCATATGTAACAGTTCTAAGCATCGGGAAGATGAATTACAACCTCTGTTTTTGAATGAAGATCTTACTTGTTTACCAAACTGACATGCTAAACAAACTTTACCTTTTTAAAAATCTATTTTGAGCAAACCAGTTACAAGATCATGGTTAGTCAGATAGGCAATAGATTTAAAGTTTAAGTGGTTCAACCTCTAATGCCACAACCAGTTTTTAGAAGACTTGGAAGCAATGAAACAAACTGGTGCATAAGATAGTTCAGTCCAACTTACTTTGTAAGTATTTCCACAACAATTTCTAGTTAGAATGACCTCATCAGTTGAGTCTCTAACTGAACAAGTGTGTCTGTCAAACTGAACTTTGAAATTATTGTCGCATAAGTGACTTATGCTTATCAAGTTATACTTCAAATTCTCAACTAGCAAAATATCTTTAATTGTAAAGTTACCATGGATAAGCTTACCCTTACCCACAGTTTTACCTTTGAAGTTGTCTCTAAAACTGATGTTTGGTCCAGTATATTTGATCAGTTGAGATAGCAAATTTGCATCTCCTGTCATATGTCGCGAACAGCCACTGTATAAATACTAAGTTGATTCTTTGTTTGTACCTGTTACCTGCAATCACAAAATATATATAATTTTGGTACCCATATTCATTTGGGTCCAAAACTGATTAGTATTTTAGGAACCCAGACTTGGACTAGTCTAACTGACTTTCCAGTTGCTGTGTTCCAAATGGTTTTTCTCGAATTCTTGGCAATATGTGTGTGATGTGAGGATGAAACAGTATGATTTGTATCCTTTTTCAACTGACTATTCTTTTGATATCGTTTCTAAACTGGCTTACAGTTGTAGTAATTGTAATAGACATTCCTTGAGTACTGATTTTTGTAACTGAATCGTTTAGGTGACCAGTTTCTTGTATCAGTTGAACTCTCAGAGATATATCCATTTTGAGCAAACCAGTTACAAGATCATGGTTAGTCAGATAGGAAATAGATTTAAAGTTTAAGTGGTTCAACCTCTAATGCCAAAACCAGTTTTTAGAAGACTTGGAAGCAATGAAACAAACTGGTGCATAAAGTAGTTCAGTCCAACTGACTTTGTAAGTATTTCCACAACAATTTCTAGTTAGAATGACCTCATCAGTTGAGTCTCTAACTGAACAAGTGTGTCTGTCAAACTGAACTTTGAAATTATTGTCGCATAACTGACTAATGCTTATCAAGTTATACTTCAAATTCTCAACTAGCAAAACATCTTCAATTGTAAAGTTACCATAGATAAGCTTACACCTACCCACAGTTTTACCTTTGAAGTTGTCTCTAAAACTGATGTTTGGTCCAGTATATTTGATCAGTTGAGATGGCAAATTTGCATCTCCTGTCATATGTCGCGAACAGCCACTGTATAAATACTAAGTTGATTCTTTGTTTGTACCTGTTACCTGCAATCACAAAATATATATAATTTTGGTACCCATATTCATTTGGGTTCTAAACTGATTAGTATTTTAGGAACCCAGACTTGGACTAGTCTAACTGACTTCCCAGTTGGTGTGTTCCAAATGGTTTTTCTCGAAATCTTGGCAATATGTGTGTGATGTGAGGATGAAACAGTATGATTTGTATCCTTTTTCAACTGACTATTCTTTTGATATCATTTCTAAACTGGCTTACAGTTGTAGTAATTGTAATAACATTCCTTGAGTACTGATTTTTGTAACTGAATCGTTTAGGTGACCAGTTTCTTGTATCAGTTGAACTCTCAGAGATATATCCAAATCCATATTGTTTGCTGTTCTTACTTTCAGTTAATTGAACAGCTGGTTTACTAGGTTCTGAGAATTCATTTACCATAGTTGATTTAACAAAGGTAATGTACTTTCCTTTATTTTCATTCAACTTTGGTTGTGTATCACTTGCAGAATTTTCAACATGATTGTTAAAGCCTAAACTAGTTTTATCATCAACTGATTTTTGTGAATTCTGTATTTCAGTCAGTGCAATTGAAGACTTGTTCCAAGCTTGAATCAGTTCAGTATGTTTAGAAATTTCTGTTTTTAACTAACATATCAAAGCTTGATTTTCAATCATTTCAGCATTTTGATGTGCAATCTCCCTTTTTAGACTCAAGAGTTCAACTGACTTATCAGTTTCTATTTTATTGTCATTGGGATCAGTTTGCTCAATTCTAACCTTCTCAAATGATTGAGCAAGTTTGTGATACTCATCTACCATATCATGCAATGTGGTAATGAGTTCCTCACGAGTGAAATCTGAAGATCTGAAGTCAAATACCTGTTCACTTTCTTACTCCAGTAAAGCATCATCTGCCATTAAGCACTTGACTTCCTCTTCATCTTCACTTGAACTGATTTGGCTTTCTGGTTCTGACTCATCACTGTCAGTTTCTGCCCACTTAGATTTGATCTCTTCAGCCAAAAGCACTTCATGTTTCTTTTTGAATGATTTCTTGTCATCCTTGGTCCTTCTTCTGTGCTCATATGGCTTCTTTCCCTTTTCAGTTGATACAAGAATGTCCTTCCTTGGCTTAAGACAGTCTGCTATGAAATTACCAGATTTGCCACAGTTGTAGCAAGCATAAGATTCTTCTTTGGACTGATTTTTCTGATACTGCTTCTGGAAGTTTCCTTGATTCCTCCTCATAAACCTTCCAAATTTTTCACAAAAAATGACATAGCATCATTCCTCAGTTGATCAGCAGATTCGTCAACTGAACCAGTTGGTTCTAGTCTGACAACAGTTAAAACAGTTGTGGCAGCAGGTGTAGAAGTTTCTCCTTCTCTGGTTTGTAGTTCAAACTCGTAAGCCTTTAGATCAGCAAACAAGTCATGAAGTTCGACCTTGTTAAGGTCCTTTGACTCTCTCATTGCCATGGTCTTGACATCCCATTCTTTAGGAAGACCTCTTACCACCTTCAGTGCCACTTCTTTGTTCGAATACACTTTTCCAAGTGTATTCAGCTCATTGATAATACCACTTATCCTCTCATCATATTCGTGCAAGGATTCTCCAGCTTTCATCTTGATGTTATCAAATTTCTGAACAGCAACTGATAGCTTGTTATCTTTTGTTTGCTTGTTTCCTTCACACACCTGGATCAATTTCTCCCATATTTCTTTTTCAGTTTTGCACATCTTGATTTTGATGAAAGTGACTTCATCCAGCGTTTTATATAAGATATCATTAGCCACATTGTCTAGGTTGGCTTTCCTTTTATCCTCAGTTGTCCATTTCTCTCTGGGCTTTTCTATGCGATGAGGTGCCCCACCAGTAATGGCAACTGCTGTATTTGCTTTTAGGATCTTCATGGGACCATCAGTAATGACATACCACATGTCGTCATCTTGTGAAGCTAAATGAGCCTGCATTCTGATTTTTCAATCGTCAAAATCTTCTCTGGAAAACATCGGTATTTTATTGAATGAAGACATGTTGATTAGTTTTGTGAATAAGAGTATTCTGAGACAAGATTCAACTGCTCTAATACCACTTGTTAGGATCGATAGATAGTTTGAGATGTGTTTAGAAGGGGGGGTTGAATAAACACTCACGATTTTAGAATCTTTTCGAATGAAGTATCAGTTCTGTGACAAACTGAAACTAGGAATCTTGTCAGTCAATGACAATCAGTTTAAATGATAACAGTTGCGGAAATAAACTGACTGAAAGATAGAATAAATAACTGAAATAATAACACAAAGATTTATAGATGTTCGGAGATTGAAATAACTCCTACTTCACCCCTTCTATCATAAGGATAGGATATGCACTAAAAAACTTTGATCGATACAAAATTTGTACAGACCCACTTCAGTTTGGACCTAACACTGCCAAAACTGAAACTCTTGGTTTACTAAATATCTCACAGTTCTTCGACTGAACTTAGCACAACTGATCTAGATAAGATCAAATAAACAATAAAACAATTTGTGCTTGTAAGCTCGAAAGGTAGCCTCAAATGCTACAAATAAATAAGATAAGTGTGAGCTTTTTGATCTTTGAGTAAGAGCGATAAATTCAGCAGGGTAACAGCAAGTTTGAGAGAATAGATAGATCGATTAGTTTTTTTCTCAACTGCTCTTCTCACCTATTTATAGGCTACTCTTCAACGGTAACATTAAGTATAATTTGAATCTTTTATCCATTGAATGCCACGTCAATATTCTTCTGACATTCGTACACTGTAAGCTCTGAAATGCGGCGTTCCACTACGAGTTGCAGTCTTCTTTGTACTGTTGTCGGTTTAATGTCCTTTTCAACTGATGACGTGTACAGCTGAATGATCAGCTGTTAAGCTCACAACTGAATATGTCAACTGATCAGTTTTCAACTGATCAGTCAGTTGTCTTTGTAAGTTCGGTTCAGCTAGTTTCAGTTGTGAAACGTCTGCCCTTTTTATTGCTTTAAAGTAGAAATTTTTTTTTTCTTTAAAATTTTTGGCTTTCACTAAAATATTTTTAAAAAATATTTTGCCCCTTAAAATAAATCATCAACCAACTAACATTTTAAAAATCAAGTGAAATAGTCATAAAACTGATACCGTCTTCTGTTTACAAAACCTAAAAAAAGCAATAATTTTAAAAGTAAAGCCCATACTAAACCTGTCAAAAATCCCTCAAAAGCATAAATAAATAGTCTTAAAAATCTTTATCTTAAATCAGTAATCATAAAACATAATGCGGAAAATAGTAGCGCTGGTCCTCGGGTTGTGTGCACCGACAGTCCAGTAGGATCATCCGTCAAGGCCTCCCTCAACCTCACCTGCATCCATCACACCTAGTGAGTCTAAAGACTCAACACACCATAATCTTGATAACAAGTAATACGTAATACAGTCAACATATAACAGTGAAAAATACTTGTACTTAAAATATCGTTTTCATGAAGATTCATAAACTTCAAACATGACCATTTTCATAAATATTTTCATGATGCATAAACTTAAGCATAAACATTTTCATGACGTGCATTTCACAAACCTCAACCTTTTTCCTTTTTCCTCAGCGTGACATAAAACATTTTTCATGATCATAAACATTTTTCCTTTTCCTTTTCTTTTTTCTTTGTTGAATTCAGATCGTTAATTGTGACTTTCCTAATCATGATCATAAATCGATGGATCCATCTACATGTAACCACAGTACTGGGCGGCGGGGGACACTAGCAACAATCTCACCGGTCAACTGGGCCCTGGCCTATCATTTTTCGAATAGAAATATGATCGTCAAGGCTCCCTCTGGGGCCTTTTCCCTTCACGATATCCTCATTCTTACCGTTACCACAAAACTGTTACCACATATTCGTAATGATGGAAACACGATCGTCGGGCTCCCACTGGGACCTTAACCCTCACGACGTCGCCAACATTAACGAATTAGTCACAATCACTTCACTTCCTTCAACATTTACATTCTCATCACTTTATAAAAATCATGCATAACATAACATTTGTTTTTGGAACCAAACATGCAACATGTCTTTTAAATGTCTTACTTAAATCATAAAAATCCCTTAGACATTTAAAAATCATAATTTAATCATAAACATTTCATAAACATTTAAAAATAATCATAATATCATAAAAATAGCATTTAGGGCACTGCTATGACGTTTACTAATTTCTAGGTGTAAAAAGACCGTTTTACCCCTGGACTTGACATTTTACGTTTCTTGACGTTTTCTTAATTTCTTGACTCTAACATGTCCCAAATAAATATTTAAGCCTATATGAATTTTTCCATATTTTTATCTAGCCTAAATCGAGGACTTTTAAATTAATCTTTTAATAAGACATATTAACGCGTTTTAATCCCGAATTAACCAAACATTACAATAAAATTCCTAAATTAAAAACTTAGACTTTTAATAATTTGTTGGAAACTAAATTTTGGCGTTTGACAAAATATGAACCAACTGATACGCACAATTCAGCAACTGGACTTAACAACTGAAGTCAGCTGATCTAATAAAGAAAACTAATCAGTTGGAAACCGATCAGTTGATACATTCAGCCGTATGCTTTTAAGCTAAGCATTCTTCAACTGAACATGTCTCGGAAAAGAACACTCAACCGACAAAGAGACATAGAAGACTGCAACTGAATATGAAACGCCGCACTTCAATCAATACAGCTTAGAACAACGCATTTCGGCTAAAGCAGTTAAGACGCCGCATTACAATAAATGAAGCAAACAATGCCCAAGAAATAATGAAGTGGCAATCAACGGATACAAAGATTCAAATATATCTCAAGTTACCGTTGGAAGGGAAGCTTATAAATATGACAGAAGAACAGCTGAATAAAAAAAAGAGAGATCACTTTATTCAAAGCTTGTTGTTACTCTGCCAAAATCCTAGCTCACTCTTACTTGATTTATTCGTAGCAGTCAAGGCTACAATTTGAGCTCACTAGCACTTTGTAATAATAGTTAAATTCGATAGTGCTAAGATCAGTTACGCACTGAGAACATTTTGTGATACTAAGAGTTTCAGCTTTTGACAGTGATAAGTCCAAACTGAAGTGGGTCAGTACAAATTTTGTATTCGATCAAAGTCTTTTAGTGGAAATCATATCCTTGAGATAGAAGGGGTGACGTAGGAGTAATTGAAATCTCCGAACATCCAGAAACAATCCTTGTGTATTTTATTTTCGTATTCTATCTTTCAGTCAGTTACTTTCCGCAACTACTTTAGTTTAACTGATTGTCATTGACCAACAAGATTCCGAGAATCAGTTTTTCACCAAACTGAACTCAAAATTCGAAAAGATCAGTTTTAATTGTGAGTGTTTATTCAACCTCCCCTTCTAAACACTCTTGATACGTTAATCGATCCTATCAAGTGGTATCAGAGCGGTTGAATCTTGTTCTTGAATACTTTTGATCTATAAACTTGCTAGCATGACTTCATTCAAAAAAATTCTTATGTTCTCCAGAGAAGAATTTGATGATTGGAAAATCAGAATGCAGGCTCATTTAGCTGCACAAGATGATTGCATGTGGTATGTCATAACTGATGGACCCATGAAGATTCTAAAAACAAATACAGCAGTTGCCATAACAGAAGGGGCACCACAAAGTATAGAAAAGCCCAGAGATTAATGGACAACTGAAGATAAAAGAAAAACAAATCTTGATAATGTGGCTAAAGACATTCTGTACAAAACGCTGGACAAAGTAACCTTCAGCATAATAAAGATGTGTAAGACAGCCAAAGAAATTTGGGAAAAGCTGATCCAGCTGTGTGAAGGAAATGATCAAACCAAAGAAAATAAACTTTCTGTTGCTGTTCAAAAGTTTGATAACATCAAAATGAAAGTAGGAGAATCAATGCACGAGTATGATGAAAGAGTAAGCAGTATCATCAATGAGTTAAATGCACTTGGAAAAGTGTATACCAACAAAGAGATTGCACTAAAGGTAATGAGAGGTCTTCCCAAGGAATGGGATGTCAAGACCATGGCAATGAGGGAGTCTAAAGATCTGAACCAGATTGAACTTCATTATCTATTTTCTGATTTAAAGGCTTATGAATTTGAGCTGCAGACCAAAGAAGGAGAACCATCTACCCCTGCAGCCACAACTGCTCTAGCTGCTGTCAGAACAGAACCAATCAATTCAGTCGAGAAATCTGCTGATCAGTTGAGCAGTGATGCTATGTCATTGTTCATCAAAAAATTTGGAAGGTTCATGAGAAAGAATCAAGGAAACTTCCAGAAGCCACACCAAAGAAACAGCTCCAAAGATGAATCAAATTCCTGCTACAACTGTGGCAAATCAGGTCACTTTATTGCTGATTGTCCTAAACCCAAGAAGGATAGTCAAGGCTCAACTGATAGAAGAAAGAAATCATATGAGCACAAAAGAAGACCCAAGGAAGATAAGAAGTCCTTCAGAAAGAAACATGAGGTACTCTTAGCTGAAGAAAACAAATCTAAATGGGCAGAAACTGACAGTGAAGAGTCAGAACCAGAAAGCTCATGCAGCTCTAGTGATGATGAGGAAGTCAAGTGCTTAATGGCCAATGATGCAGAAGAAGAATCATCTAGCCAACAGGTATTTGATTTCAGCTCAACTGATTTCACACGAGAAGAACTCATTCTAACACTACATGACATGGTAAATGAGTATCAAAAGGTTGCATCATCATTTGAAAAAATCAAAGCAAAGCAAACTGATCCCACAGACAATAAAGCCAAAACTGATGAATCAGTTGATGGGTTGAGCCTAAAAAGGGAAATTGCTGAGTTAAAAGCAGAAAGAGACAAAAATCAGTCATTAATCCAAAAGTTGATTCTTGAAAACTCAAAATAGACTGAGCTCATTCAGTCTTGGAACAAGTCATCTACTGCACTGAATGAGATGCAGAATTCACAAAAATCAGTTTCTGATAAAACTGGTTTAGGGTTCAACACTCAAGGAGAAATGTATCCAAATGATACTCAACCAAAGCTAAAAACAGACAAAGGGAAATACATTCACTTTGTCAAAACAGCAGAGGTACAAAAACAAATTGAGCCCAATAAACTGATTGACCAACCTACTGAGAATATGAACAAGGCTAGAAGATATGGGATTGGTTATAGTAAAAAATTCTCAACTGATTCACAAAGTCAGTCATCAAAGAGGTTTCACAAGAACTATTCGAATAGCTATTTCAATTACTATAACTGCAAGCCAGTTCAGAAGAGATATAGACTGAACAATCAGTTGAATAAAGCTAAAAAAAACATATTGTATCATCTGTACACTACACACCAAGCACACAAAAATCGAGAAAAACAATTTGGAATACAGCTACTGAAAAGTCTGTTAGACTAATCCAAGTGTGGGTTCCTAAGGGACTAATCAGTTCAGGACCCAAATAGATATGGGTACCAAGTTATATTATGTGTGTGATTGCAGGTAACAGGTACAAACAAGAACTCAATATGGTATTTGGACAGTGGATGCTCGCGACATATGACAGGAGATGCAAGTGCGTTATCTCAACTGATCAAATACAATGGTCCAAACATCAGTTTCGGGGACAATTCCAAAGGTAGAACTGTGGCTAAGAGTAAGCTTATCCATGGTAACTTTACTTTTAAAGATGTTCTATTAGTAGAAAACCTGAAGTATAACATGATTAGCATCAGTCAGTTATGCGACAGTGGATTCTCAGTACAATTTGACAAAAATTCATGTTCAGTCAAAACTTCAACTGATAAAATCATACTAACTGGCAAACGTTGTGGAAACACATATAAAGTCAGTTGGAATGATCAAACTTATGCACCAGTTTATTTTATTGCTTCCAAATCGTCTAAAAACTGGTTGTGGCATAAGAGACTAAATCATTTAAACTTTAAAACCATTGTCTATCTGAGTAAACATGAACTTGTAACTGGTTTGCCCAAAATAAACTTTTCAAAAGAAAAACTTTGCTCAGCATGTCAGTATGGTGAACAAGTACGATCCTCTTTTAAAAACAAGGGTTGTAAATCTTCATCCCGATGCTTAGAACTGTTGCACATGGATCTACTTGGTCCTATACCAGTCATAAGCTTAGGGGGAATGAAATACACCTTGGTAGTCGTAGATGATTTTTCAAGATTTACTTGGGTCATTTTTCTCAAATCTAAAGACCATACTGCTTCGCAACTAATAAAGCTCTTCAAAAGACTTAAATAAAAAATCAGTTGGAATTGATCGAATCAGATCTGATCGAGGAACTGAATTCATCAATCAAACTCTTTCAAACTTCCTAGAAAATGCTGGAATTAAGCATGAGCTCTCAGCAGCCAGAACTCCTCAGCAAAATGGTGTAGCTGAGAGAAGAAATTGGACCCTTAAAGAAGCTGCTAGAACGATACTTGCTGATTCTGGTATTTCTCAAAGATTTTGGGCAGAGGCAGTAAACACTGCGTGTTACACTCAAAACAGATCAATGATTAATAAGAATCATATGAAAACACCATATGAGATCTGGCATGGAAGAAAAAGTATAATTACTTATTTCAAAATATTCGGCTGCAGATGTTTTATTCTTGATAATGGTAAAAATTATTTAAAAGCGTTTGATGCTAAATCTGCAGAAGGAATATTTCTTGGATACTCATCAATTAGTATAGCTTATAGAGTCTTCAACAAGAAAACCCTAAATGTTGAAGAATCTGCTCATGTTGATTTCGATGAAACTGAACTAACTGATAAGCCAACTGATCAAGTTGAGCTAGTTGATCGACTTACAGATATCAATTTGGAAGATGATGACAAAAATGAAAGTCATGGCAATCAAAACATACTTCAAACACCTGAACCAGAAGTACTGGACCAATCAGATGTGCAGGAAGTCGTTACTAATGATCAGTTGATAGAGCATAATGATAACATTCAAATACCAGTTGACGAAGCACCGACTGAGACTTAAAACTGTGTTCAGTTACCAACTGAAGAAATTGCTGATACAACAAATACTGAGTACAGATGGAGAAAATCATATCCACCTGAACTGGTAATAGAAAATCCATCTGATCCAGTAAGAACTTGCAATCAAATGCTAAATTTATTTATCTATTCAGCTTTTGTTTCACAACTAGAACCGAAGAAAACTGATGAAGCTCTTGCTGATCCTAACTGGGTAAATGCAATGCAAGAAAAGCTAAATAAGTTCACTTATAACAATGTCTGGAACTTAGTTCCAAGACCAATTTCAAAAACTATTATAGGTACAAAATGGGTGTACAGAAATAAACTGAACGAGGATGGTTCAGTTGTGCGCAATAAAGCAAGACTCGTAGCACAAGAATATAGGCAAGATGAAGGAATTGATTACGATGAAACATATGCACCAGTTGCAAGACTGGAGGCAATCAGAATATTCCTTGCCTATGCTTCATTCAAGAACTTCAAAATCTATCAGATGGATGTAAAGAGTGCATTCCTGAACGGTCAACTACAAGAGGAAGTATATGTTGAACAACCCCCGTGTTTTGTAAATCACAACTTTCCTGATCATGTATATCATTTGAACAAAGCCTTATATGGTCTTAAACAAGCTCCCAGAGCTTGGTACGAAACTCTTTCAAAATTTCTAACTGATCATGATTTTTCTGTTGGATCAGTTGATAAGACCTTGTTCAAATTTGCTAAGAATGATCACATTTTATTAGTTCAAATTTATGTTGATGATATCATATCCCAAATTATGCGAAAAGTTTGCTAAGCTAATGCAGGATAAGTTTGAAATGAGCATGATGGGTGAACTGACATTTTTTCTTGGACTGCAAGTGAAGCAACTGGAGACTGGTATATTCATCAGTCAAACTAAATATACACAGGAGCTGCTGAAGAAATTTGGCATGGAGTCATGTTCAGCTGCAAATACTCCCATGAGCTCATCAGTAAAATTGGACACTGATCAAGGGGGAATATCAGTTGAGGCGACATTATATCGAGGTTTAATAGGTTCATTGTTGTACTTAACTGCCAGTCGTCCTGATATTGTATTTGATGTCTGTATGTGTGCTAGATTTCAAACAAATCCTAAGCAATCACATTTCTCAGCTGCTAAAAGAATTTTGAAATATCTTAAGGGTACACAAAATGTTGGGTTATGGTATTCTAAAGACTCTACTTTCAATTTAGTTGGATATTCAGATGCAGATTATGCAAGATTAAGCTTGATCGTAAAAGTACAAATGGATCTTGTCAGTTTCTAGGAGACAGACTGATCTCTTGGTTCAGCAAAAATCAGACATCCATAGCTACCTCAACAACTGAAGCAGAATACCTTGCTGCTGGTAGTTGTTGTGCACAACTGATCTGGATCCAGCAACAACTGAGAGATTATGGAGTAATTACAAATGAATCGCCCATATTTTGTGACAATACGAGCACAATTGCCATCACCTATAATCCAGTTCTTCACTCAAGGACCAAGCATATAGATGTCAGGCACCACTTCATTAGAGATCATGCTTTGAAGAAGAACATTAGACTGGAGTATATTTCAACTGAGCAACAAGCAGCTGACATCTTCACCAAACCATTACCCGAGACTAAGTTTTCTTACTTTCGCAATATTCTTAGTTTAATTGACTTGTCTTAAAATTATTATTGATGGTGTTTTACTAATAAAATTCTTTGCAGAAAATAAGAACACAATAACAAATTGGAAATGATACTTTATTAAGAATAAAATCGATTCCATCTTACAGAAGATAACTTAGAACCAATTGAATCTTGCCATTCTGTAATCCAATTATTCAACTCATAAATTCGGATTCTAGAAAATGATTCAGTTGTAGAAATCTTCTCAATCACTTGCCATTCTTTCCATAGCATTTCTTGTAACAGAACATTGTCATCAACCAGGTCTGTAACATGCCTGACTTCAAAACGATCAATGTATTTTCTTGCTGTTGCTGCTTGAGCACGAGAAGGAGCAGCACCACTACTACTTATCCTCTGCAAATCATGAATTTTGAACCATGTTTACATCACTTTCGTCAAGACATATTCCTCCATCGTTTTCTTCAACTCTTCTAAATAAGGACTTAATTGTTCAGTAACTTGAATATGCGTACTGCTGTATGCATCAGAATTACTTGAATCCGACATATTGAACTGTTATTGTCTCACATTTTATCTCTCTCGTCTTGTTTATGGACAGATGACATTAAATGTTGAAGAAACCAAAGAGTCTCAAGTCAACCAAAGCGTTTTTCTCATTTACCCAGGTTTCTTATTTATCAGTTGTTCATTATCAACTGATATCAGTTTGTCATTTATTACTTAATGCTTAACTGATTTCAGTTTATAGTCAACTTATATAACCGAAAATCATGGAAGCTGAAGGGTCGTCAACGTTTCAGCAAACGATAATCTTTCTGACCTTTAAATTTATTTTTATATCGTCACTTTAATTATTCTATGCACCGATTAAGGGGGAATATCAGTTTTTAAGAGGTTAACTGAGAAGACAAATGTTAGTAAACTCTCAACTGAAAGGACACAGTCTTACAACTGATCGTTCAGTTGAGAATTTCACTAATCTTCTAACATA
Organism: Primulina tabacum; assembly: GCF_025594145.1. Classification (NCBI taxonomy): domain Eukaryota; kingdom Viridiplantae; phylum Streptophyta; class Magnoliopsida; order Lamiales; family Gesneriaceae; genus Primulina; species Primulina tabacum. Next base: position 24,449,030 of record NC_134563.1, on the reverse strand, counting down.
AGTTAACTTATTAATCATATTATATTCCAAATCAACTGACATGACTGCAGTTTCATAACATGGCCTATTTTAAACCGCTCAATTTTTTTTGCACACACTCTTACAGCACACGTACACATATTTTTATTCAAATTTTTTCATGGACTGACACGTGTCCCGAATTTGAACAGTCACGTACAAATATACTATGCCCGCTTCAATTCAGTTTTCTTTCTTACGAATACAATCAGTTCCTAAAAGCATACTAATTCCAGAGCTTATCTTTTACGAATTTCAGATCGTTTTATCTTTCGAAATGGCAAATCAAATCCCAGCTCACGTGTTGAACGCTATGGCCATTGATTTTGACTCAGTTTTATCAGTTCAAGAAGCTGAAATTAAGAACGTCTTTCTGAAAATTGAATCTGCTGGTCTCAGGATGTTTTTGGGACAATCTTCACATGAGATATACCCCAAGGAAGTAAATGAATTCTATCTGAAGGGGTTTGTCACTACTGATGGAAGTATCTCTGTAACTGTCAATGATCAGCTGTTGATCCTATCTGAAGAGGCCTTCGGAGAAATTTTCTCTTTACCAACTGATGGGTACGTCAGCTTCTCTGAAGTCAAAACATCTGACATTGAGGAAATGCAATCTTTTCTCTCTGCTGATGGGCGGAAAATCAAAGTTTTTGATCCAAAAAAAGATCTGAAATCAGAAATTCAGTTATTAGCCAACATTGTGGCGAAGGGCATATTGGCTAAGGCAGGCTCTTATGCTGCCCTTACTCTTGAAAAATTCCAAGTGATGACCATCATCATGGGAGAGAAGAAAGCTAACTGGAGGCATATTATTTTCAATATTCTGAAGAACATGCTTCAATCTACCAAACAAGGCTTTGCTATTCCAATCAGTTATCTTCTGAAACTAAAGGGATTTGTAGCTGACAATGCTGGAAAATCATCAAAGTTCAAGGTATTCACTGCCAAAAACATCTTGCCGCCAAAGACCAAACTGGACATTTCTCCCAAACAGTTTTTGAAGATCAAGAAGGAGATTGGGACGCAAGCACCTGCTCCAACACCAGTCAAGAAGGCCAAAACTTTGGCCCAACTGAAGACTGCAAAACGAAACCTAATTATCAGTGAATCAGATTCGGAGAAAACTCCTTCTCCTAAGCTTGTCAAGAGACCGAGGACGCAAAGAACTAAACCAATAACAGCGGTGGAATTCATTTCAACTGAGAGATTGACTCAATCACCTGCCCAACAGCCTATACAGGCTATCCCTTGCAGGTTGTTCCACCTGATGATTCAGTTACTGAAGAAAAGGCACCCACTAAAGTAAGAGCTCCCTTGACTCATGTAAATCGCCCTACCACTTTGCCTCCGGCCAGATCTAAAGGCATTATATTAAGGGAAAAATTGGACACCACTCACTCTGGTTTGGATATTCCTCACATTCTCACTACTGAAAAAGGAAAGAACACGCTAGTTGAAGAGCCAAGACCATCTAATGCTATTCAAACTCACATTGACCTGGTTTGGGAACAGGTAAATGCATTTGCCACATCGAAACTAAAATCTTTTGATAGTTGGAAGAGTTTTAGGACTGAGATTTTTGCCAAAGAGCTGAAGCACAAATCCCAACTGAAAAAGTTTATTAAACTTGAAGCGATTGTGTTGAATATAGTCAAAGCTGCTACTATTGCCCAGGCATTGGAGAGGCAAAAATATTTTTTTGGTCAAATTCGAGCCAAAAAGCTGACTAGAATGGTTGAAAAGCTGAAATCCAACTACAATCCCATAGGTCCAACTGCATATCATGATAGAGCTGTGTTCACCCAACTGGACTCGGATCTTAGTGGCCTACAAAGGGAAATCAGATTTTGGGAACTGGATCAGGAGTTAGTTCTTCCTGAGGAAGCCTCTGAAGAAGAAGAAGAAGAACCCTCCTCTCAGCAGAAAGAGCCATCCTCAGAACAAACTATTGTTACAACTGAAGAAACAGTTCAGGATGTGCCACAATCATCTGCTGATAAACACATGTATTCCGAGGATGAATTAACTTTTGCCAATATTGATGAAATCGTTTAGACAGTAGCCCTGGAAGCTCAGCTAGAAGCAATAAATTCTGAATCAGTTGCTCCTTCAACTGAGAAACCAGAACAAGAGGTTAAGATATCATCTGAAGAACAAGTTGAGCCTCTTGTTGAAAATTTTCCAACTGAAGAGCAAGCCCCAGATTTGGTGCAAGAACAACAAGAGACACAAATTTTTGTAGTTACAACTCAGACTGCAGAAGAAGTCATTGAATCAGAAGTCCCTGATCTTACAACTGCTGAAACTGAAGTTCAGAACAGGATTCTAGTAATTTCTGATCAAGCCTCTAATGATCAAACACAGGGAACATCTGATCAATCACCTCCTCTTCAATCCACAGAAATGGATCTTGTCCTTGAAAAAATCCAGAATATGCAGAACAATATGCAGCAGATGATTACTGAAATCAAGAAAATTCAATCCACACAATTGTCTCATACTGTCAAATTGGATTCTTCAATTGAATTTGATTCAGCAAAACTGAAAGCCATTCAAGCAAACATGGAGTCTCTTACCCGAACTGTGCTTGAGATGAAAAATAATAGAGGTTTGGCTGAGAGTCTCTCCATCACTCAAGAAGTTATCAGCAAACGAGTTGAGCGATTGGAAACTTCTGTTTCTAATAAAATGGAATTACTGCAGGCTCTTTTACAATCTGCTGTCTCAAGTATCTCCTCAGATGTCAAAATTCTTTCCACTGACGTTCGAAGATTATCTGAGAAGATGGATTTGTTTGACAAAAAGGGGGAAGAAATCAAAGAGCATCTTGAGGAACAGCAGAAGAAACCATCTTGTTAAAAAGCAGTTAATCAGATTATTAGATTTAGCTGTTATTGAATCAAGACCTCTATCAGTTCAAGAAATTCAGATCTTATTTTATCCACATAAAGTTCAGTATTCAGTTATTATATTCGGTTGATCAATCTCTTATTTTATCCACATAAAGTTCAGTATTCAGTTATTATATTCAGTTGGTCAAACACCATAAAGAGGGTAATTGTTGGAAACTAAATTCCAGCGTTTGAAAAAATATGAACCAACTGATACGCGCAATTCAGCAACTGGACTTAACAACTGAAGTCAGCTGATCTAATAAAGAAAACTGATCAGTTGGAAACCGATCAGTTGATACATTCAGCCGTATGCTTTTAAGCTAAGCATCCTTCAACTGAACATGTCTCGGAAAAGAACACTCAACCGACAAAGAGACATAGAAGACTGCAACTGAATATGAAACGCCGCACTTCAATCAATACTGCTTAGAACAACGCATTTCGGCTAAAGCAGTTAAGACGCCGCATTACAATAAATGAAGCAAACAATGCCCAAGAAATAATGAAGTGGCAATCAACGGATACAAAGATTCAAATATATCTCAAGTTACCGTTGGAAGGGAAACTTATAAATATGACAGAAGAACAGCTGAATAAAAAAAGAGAGATCACTCTATTCAAAGCTTGTTGTTACTCTGCCAAAATCCTAGCTCACTCTTACTTGATTTATTCGTAGCAGTCAAGGCTACAATTTGAGGTCACTAGAACTTTGTAATAATCGTTAAATTTGATAGTGTTAAGATCAGTTACGCAGTGAGAACATTTTGTGATACTAAGAGTTTCATCTTTTGGCAGTGATAAGTCCAAACTGAAGTGGGTCAGTACAAATTTTGTATTCGATCAAATTCTTTTAGTGGAAATCCTATCCTTGAGATAGAAGGGGTGACGTAGGAGTAATTGAAATCTCCGAACATCTAGAAACAATCCTTGTGTATTTTATTTTCGTATTCTATCTTTCAGTCAGTTACTTTCCGCAACTACTTTAGTTTAACTGATTGTCATTGACCAACAAGATTCCGAGAATCAGTTTTTCACCAAACTGAACTCAAAATTCGAAAAGATCGATTTTAATTGTGAGTGTTTATTCAACCCCCCCTTCTAAACACTCTTGATATGTTAATCGATCATATCATAATTATTTAAGCTTAAAGCTAATTTTTCATAATTTTATTACGCATAAAACTAGGCGTTTCAATTAACTCGTTAGTTAGCGTTTCGTGCGGCGATTAAATCCCGAATAAATCCAAAACTAGTCATTTTGATCCCAAATTTTTACCATAACCTTTTTATGATTTATTCTATTCTTCCAAGTCATGAGCCACACCCGTGGACCCATGGCTCAATTTTTCCTTCTTAAATTTTTGTTTTTGACACACTAACGAACCTACCGAGCCATCTCCCAATTTACTCGAGCCACGCCCGAGCCACCTTGACCCAAAACCTAGCCAACCCATCTATGGACCATACTGACCAAGCCCAGCCCAAAAAACAAGCCCTGGCCTGACCAAAACTTGCTGGAACATGACTACAGATCCTGCGCTCATGGAGCCTCTCACGCCTATATCTTCCTAGTGCCACTAGGACTCTTCCAGCCCCTTAACCAGCGACCACCTTCGACCCTCACTGACCCTTGACAACGCCCAGACTCGACCCAGACCAGCCCAAGCCCTAAGCCCAAGCAGCGAAGCCCCTGAACCAAAGGACAGCAGCCTCGCCCCCATGCCTCCCTCACGCTCCTGCTGCTATAATTTCGTGGAGGTTCTTACCCAGGCTACTACCGAGCCCAACCCTTCATACCCTCACTGGACCACCCTAAGGCACCACCTAGACCACCTAGCTTGACCCCAGACCGAGCCATGGCCCCTGGAACTCTCGGCCACCCTGAACTCTTACGCGTGAAGAGTCCCTTCTCGCAAGGGCTCTTCCTCACCCGCCTCCCTCGACCCTAGCCGCCCAAGGACCCTGCCTGGCCTTCGAACCTGACCCTGTCCAAGCCTCCAACCAGCCCTGGCTAGCCCCATAACCCCATGGAAGGAGAACGAGCCACATGCATGAACCACACACTCTCGGCCCTTCAATATAGCATACAGTTCCATCTTGCTTTTATGTGCAGCGTGTTGTGAGTTTTCTAGGACCCCTTAGGACGTGTAAATCATGCTTGATCCTTACCTAAATCATGGCAGCCCCTCAACACATATTAAACATGTTTTTGGAACAACAATTCACAAGTTTACCTCATGTACATGCAATATTTCGAAAATATTCATAAAAACCTCATGCTTTTCATTCAAATATAATCTAAACAATAATACGATGTGATAGACGAAAAAAGGAGATGTATGGCGTGCCTTTGCGTTATATACACACGAAAAACCGATGACGACGAAGAACGGGATGAGGAGACGATGGCTAGGAAGCTACCCTTTCTTCTTCCAAAATTTGATGTGTGTGCTGTCGTGTGTATTGTGGAGAGTTGGGAGAGAATTTTTCAGAAATAAAAAGTGTGGCCGTGAGTTACAATTGCAAAAGTGAAGGGTTTAAGGTTTTTTAACACTTTAAATACTAAATAGTTTACTATTGGGTCTTAGGCCTAATAAGCCATTAAATTAGGCCCATTAGTCTAATTAGGATTTAAATAAAATATTTACGAAGTTTTTTGTTAAAATAAATTTGTGAATTTATTAGCCAGGTTGCCAAAAAGCTCGTATTTTAGTTGAAAACAACCACCGATAAAATTTACGTCCCGGCATATAAAATCACCTTAAAATCTCTTATTTCCAAAAAAATATAAAAAGCCTCTCAATCATATTTTAAAAAATTAAAAATAATTATTTAATAAAAACATTTTACGTTTTTCAGTCCTCGGTCCCCGTTCCTCGATCGTCACTTGAATATTCCTTAAAAATACAATTTTATGCATGATGATAATAAAATCATATTTAACATGTAAATATGCACAACATAATTAATTAATTCAATTAAAACAAATAATTAAAATCCAAGAGAATTTAATAATTGCATGCATGAGGTTTGCGTGAACCTTTAAATTTTCGGGACGTTACAATCTTCCCCCCTTAAATTGAATTTCGTCCTCGAAATTCGCTTATCCTTAATAACCCAAAGTTTAGATTCAGTTCTAGTATCCCAAAAATCCACGCATCCGCTGCGCTACTCTGATAATACTTAAGTTCTAGAATGTCCTTACGTCTCCTTGATCCCAATTAAATTTTCCTTCTAAATCCTTATTTTCGAATTGCAACTTAAAAAGACCCATAATAACTTAGTACTATTACTACTATAACCTCGAATTTCAACTTTTATTACAATTCCCAATAAAAATATGGATGACCATACTTATCGTATATTACTTTTCCTTAATTTATACCCAAAATGTTCGTCAACTTATAATATTTTAATCCTAGAATCCCAAACGCATCTGCTAACGCTTAGATTTTCAAGCCTAATATTGATTCAATGTTAAAAACCTTTGATTAACATTCCTTATAACATTATAACCGAGATATCTCAAAGTTTCAAATATTCTTAACAATCTAAATCATCAAAAATTCTTATCATTTAACACATTCAATTATCACTTATTGCTACATTAGTCCCCAAATTCCTTAATATTTGCAAAAATCATTTCTTAATATCCTCAAAAATTATCTTAATTGATCCTTATTTTCAAAATTCCTTAATTAACCCATAAATTTTTGGCATTCTTAATTTTCTTCTACAGATTTTCCATAACATAATTTCGATAAATTTAAACTTATTTACCCAAAAATCAATTCCTATAATCAATCTTACCTTTCGTCAAAACTCAAATCCCAATTTATACATTTATATACTCCCAAAGTCGTTGTAAATCCTCGAATCATTATTACTTATGAGTAATTCCCAAAATTTAATTCAACTAGTAACCATGAATCATAAATATTTTCTTAGAAAATCTACGTGTCCCATAAGGCATTCATAATATGCACGATTAACTTATAGCCCAAAAAGTAGAACGTCAATACTAAAACCCAAAAATCAACATAGTCCAATTCCACCACGAAGCCAACATGTGTTAAAATCAAATAATTTCTTATTTCATATCATATCACGTATAAAAATTCTAGAGCATATAAAACATTTATCATCATAATGCTATTAAACATGTGACGTGAACATATAAGCCATGTACTTATGCAGGTAACATCATAAAATCATATAAAGCACGTAAACTTACAAGTTGAGGCTTGACGACTGATCTTCCTGGCGCTGATGGTGGCACAATCCTTTACAGGACCTTTGCTCCGATACCAACTGAAACGTCTGCCCTTTTTATTGCTTTAAAAGTACTAGAAATTTTTTTTTCTTTAAAATTTTCGGCTTTCACTAAAATATTTTTATAAAATATTTTGCCTCTTAAAATAAATCATCAACCAACTAACATTTTAAAAATCAAGTGAAATAGTCATAAAACCGATATCGTCTTCTGTTTACCAAACCTAAAAAGCAATAATTTGAAAAGTAAAGCTCATACTAAACCTGTCAAAAATCCATCAAAAGCATAAATAAATAGTCTTAAAAATCTTTATCTTAAATCAGTAATCATAAAACATAATGCGGAAAATAGTAGCGTTGGTTCTCGGGTTGTGTGCACCGACAGTCCAGTAGGATCATCCGTCAAGGCCTCCCTCAACCTCACCTGCATCCATCACACCTAGTGAGTCTAAAGACTCAACACACCATAATCTTGATAACAAGTAATACGTAATACAGTCAACATATAACAGTGAAAAATACTTGTACTTAAAATATCGTTTTCATGAAGATGCATAAACTTCAAACATGACCATTTTCATAAATATTTTCATGATGCATAAACTTAAGCATAAACATTTTCATGACGTGCATTTCACAAACCTCAACCTTTTTCCTTTTTCCTCAACGTGACATAAAACATTTTTCATGATCATAAACATTTTTCCTTTTCCTTTTCTTTTTCCTTTGTTGAATTCAGATCGTTAATTGTGACTTTCCTGATCATGATCATAAATCGATGGATCCATCTACATGTAACCACAGTACTGGGCGGCGGGGGACACCAGCAACACTCTCACCGGTCAACTGGGCCCTGGCCTATCATTTTTCGAATAGAAATATGATCGTCAAGGCTCCCTCTGGGGCCTTTTCCCTTCACGATATCTTCATTCTTACCGTTACCACAAAACTGTTACCACATATTCGTAATGATGGAAACACGATCGTCGGGCTCCCACTGGGACCATAACCCTCACGACGTCGCCAACATTAACGAATTAGTCACAATCACTTCACTTCCTTCAACATTTACATTCTCACCACTTTATAAAAATCATGCATAACATAACATTTTGTTTTTGAAACCAAACATGCAACATGTCTTTTAAATGTCTTACTTAAATCATAAAAATCCCTTAGACATTTAAAAATCATAATTTAATCATGAACATTTCATAAACATTTAAAAATAATCATAATATCATAAAAATAGCATTTAGGGCACTGCCATGACGTTTACTAATTTCTAAGTTTAAAAAGACCGTTTTACCCATGGACTTGACATTTTACGTTTCTTGACGTTTTCTTGATTTCTTGACTCTAAAATGTCCCAAATAATTATTTAAGCCTATATGAATTTTCTCATATTTTTATTTAGCTTAAATCGAGGACTTTTAAATTAATCTTTAAATAAGACATATTAACGCGTTTTAATCCCGAATTAAACCAAACATTAATATAAAATTTCTAAATTAAAAACTTAGACTTTTAATAATTATTTAAGCTTAAAACCTAATTTTTCATAATTTTATTACGTATAAAACTAGGCGTTTCAATTAACTCGTTAATTAGCGTTTCGTGCGGCGATTAAATCCCGAATAAATCCAAAACTCGTCATTTTGATCCCAAATTTTTACCATAACCTTTTTATGATTTATTCTACCCTTCCAAGTCATGAGCCACACCCGTGGACCCATGGCTCAGTTTTTCCTTCTTAAATTTTTGTTTTTGACACACTAACGAACCTACCGAGCCATCTCCCAATTTACTCGAGCCACGCCGAGCCACCTTGACCCAAAACCTAGCCAACCCATCTATGGACCCTACTGACCAAGCCCAGCCAGTAAAACAAGCCCTGGCCCGACCAAAACATGCTGGAACATGGCTACAGATCCTGTGCTCATGGAGCCTCTCACGCCTATATCTTCCTAGTGCCACTAGGACACTTCCAGCCCCTTAACCAGCGACCACCTCGGACCCTCACTGACCCTTGACCGCGCCCAGACTCGACCCAGACCAGCCCAAGCCCTAAACCCAAGCAGCGAAGCCCCTGAACCAAAGGACAGCAGCCTCGCCCCCATGCCTCCTTCACGCTCATGCTGCTATAATTTCGTGGAGGTTCTTACCCAGGCTACTACCGAGCCTAGCCCTTCCTAACCCTCACTGGACCACCCTAAGGCACCACCTAGACCACCTAGCTTGCCCCCAGACCGAGCCATGGCCCCTGGAACTCTCGGCCACCCTGAACTCTTACGCGTGAAGAGTCCCTTCTCGCAAGGGCTCTTCCTCACCCGCCTCCCTCGACCCTAGCCGCCCTAGGACCCTGTCTTGCCTTCGAACCTGACCCTGGCCAAGTCCCCAACCAGCCCTGGCTAGCCCCATAACCCCATGCAAGGAGAACGAGCCACATGCATGAACCACACACTCTCGGCCCTTGAATATATCATACAGTTCCATCTTGCTTTTATGTGCAGCGTGTCGTGATTTTTCTAGGACCCCTTAGGACGTGTAAATCATGCTTGATCCTTACCTAAATCATGGCAGCCCCTCAACACATATTAAACATGTTTTTGCAACAACAATTCACAAGTTTACCTCATGTACATGCAATATTTCGAAAATATTCATAAAAACCTCATGCTTTTCATTCAAATATAATCTAAACAATAATACGATGTGATTGACGAGAAAAGGAGATGTATGGCGTGTCTTTGCGTTATATACGCACGAAAAACCGATGACGACGAAGAACGAGACGAGGAGACGATGGCTAGGAAGCTACCCTTTCTTCTTCCAAAATTTGATGTGTGTGCTGTCGTGTGTATTGTGGAGAGTTGGGAGAGAATTTTTTAGAATTAAAAAGTGTGGTCGTGAGTTACAATTGCAAAAGTGAAGGGTTTAAGGTTTTTTAACACTTCAAATACTAATTAGTTTACTATTGGGTCTTAGGCCTAATAAGCCATTAAATTAGGCCTATTAGTCTAATTAGGATTTAAATAAAATATTTACAAAGTTTTTTGTTAAAATAAATTTGTGAATTTATTAGCCAGGTTGCCAAAAAGCTCGTATTTTAGTTGAAAACCAACACCGATAAAATTTACGTCCCAGCGTATAAAATCACCTTAAAATCTCTTATTTCCAAAATAATATAAAAAGCCTCTCAATCATATTTTAAATAATTAAAAATAATTATTTAATAAAAATATTTTACGTTTTTCAGTCCTCGGTCCCCGTTCCTCGATCGTCACTTGAATATTCCTTAAAAATACAATTTTATGCATGATGATAATAAAATCATATTTAACATGTAAATATGCACAACATAATTAATTAATTCAATTACAACAAATAATTAAAATCCAAGAGAATTTAATAATTGCATGCATGAGGTTTGCGTGAACCTTTAAATTTTCAGGACGTTACAAGTTGCCTTCAATAAACTGCCCATTAATCTTCAGTTAGGCAACTGTCAATTGATTTATGTAGTTCAGTTACTTCAAAATACTTGATCAGTTAGTCCAATAAATTAATCACTTAGTTTGTCAAACAACCTAAATTAAGTTTCCAACATTCATTTTTCAAAAGTTGCATTCTAGCCCCCATAAAAATTCGTAAATACTCAATTTCATCTCTAAAATTTCAAAAAAATTTAATTTTATCCAAAATTTCAAAAAATGTCAAACAACCCCTCAAGTTTTTTTTATTTTGCAATTGGGTACGTTTAATTTTGATTGTTGCATTTTTTTCCTTAAAGGTCTTAATTAAATCTATTCAACCTTAAGTCCACCTATTAGAACATGCAACCTATTTTATTCTAATTTCTCAATCCCAAAATAATTCCAACAAACAACATAATATCCTATGCAATTGAGGTGATAAATAAAAATTTTCAATATAAATGGTTACCGGAGATTAGTGTCGAGTGGCTCAGCCTCCGCTTCCTCGGCATGCATCACATAGGCCCTGAAAGTAGTGGGACCCTTTTTCCTAGTGTAATCAGCTTTCTTGTGGCCCTCTCCCTTGCAGATGAAACACTTGAAGGTCCCTCCGCATACACATACAGAAGTGGAATCGGTTGAACTGCTTGCAAGGCTGTCTCTCCTCCGGCTTAGGAGCACCTGGAGCCTGTGGTGGTTTCTGCTGTCCGAGCCTCTTGAACTAACTTTGGGGTTTCTTCTGCCCCTGATGCCTAGGTGGCCCGGTGAACTGTTTCTTCTGTGGCTGCAAGATCTGTTGGGCTCAATACCTCTTCCGGTGCATCTCGGCGTCAATATCTCTGAGGACCTGTTCTGTCTGAAAAGCACAGGCAGTGGCAACATCATAGGTAGCCGGCCTCATCAGCATAACGTCCCGATGAATAGTAGGTCTGAGGCCATCCATAAAATGCCTCAACTTCTCTGCCGCATCTCTCGCTACAAGGGGCACAAAGTGACAGCCCCTATCAAACCTCCGGATAAACTCAGCCATAGATAAATCTCTATGTCGGAGACTCATAAAATCTCTCGTCAGGCTTCCCCTGACATCTGCTGGATAGTACTTGTTGTAGAACAGGTCCTTGAACTGATTCCAAATAAGGGTAGCCAAATTCACCCTGTGTGCGGCTCCCTCCCACCCTAGGGATTCATCATCCCTCAGCATGTATGTGGTGCACCTAACCCTGTTGCCATATCTCATCTATAAGTACTAAAAGTGCAGCTCCAGTGACCGTATCCAACCCTCTACCGCAAAAAGGTCAGTAGTACCCCCGAACGCCTTTGTGTTGAGCCTGCCCTCTTAACTACTCATAGATATCTGCCTGGGGTCTCGGAGCCTGCTGCGCCTGCTCCATCAATCTCGCGATACCCTCAAAGACTTGGGTAGCTGCGTCTCTTGGCGGTGGTGGTGGTGGGAAGCCTCGATCTCCTCTAGGATTATCATCCTGCTAGTCAATGATAGGGTCGCGTCTGGGAGGCATAGTATCTGAACAAAGTCCAAATTTTAAACGTCACCCATCATGCAATTTAATCTAGTTTTCAAAACATTTAATCCTTAAATCATGTAAACAGCTAAACATATACTGTAAATCAGTGTAAAAACATATATCATGTAAACTTGCAGGTGATAGCATTAAATTATTCCAAACATTTAAAACAAGCAAACTTACATACATGAGGATTGACGACTGAGCTGCTGAAGTTGGAGGTGGCACAACCCTTTACAGGACCCTTGCTCTGATACCAACTGAAACATCTACTACTAACATACTTCTATTTAAATAAAAATCTAAATATCATCAAAATCCCTATACTACTGATTTAAAAGAACTTCAATGCAATAACCGGGATCAGGTCAAATCCTTGACATGCAAAAAGATGCGAAACCAAAAACATAATGTATCATCCCTGACTCATAAACATAAAGTGAAGAAAAATGCAAGGTTATCAGGTCAACGTGCGCACACCCAACTCTGCCTACTAAGTATTCAGTGCCTCTAGTCTCGACATCGTCATGCTTACCTGCATCATTTACATCTAGCGAGTCTAAAGACTCAACACACCTGAATAGCTAAAACAAGTACATCTAAATAACATGCAACAGTGAAAAGTACTATAGTTAACATACATTTCATGATCTTAAAAGCATGAACTTAAACATAGCATGTCAAATCATAACGTGTCCATGACATATCTCATCATATCAGCATATACGTGTTCATTTTCTTTATTTGAATTCAGATCATTAGTTGTGACTTTCGTATCAGCTTTAGTCGATGTATCCATCTTCGTATAACCACGGTAACCGGTGGCAGGGACATCAGCAGCAGTATTACCCATCCACTGAGCCTTGGCCTTACATGTTCATGTTCGTGTTCATGTTTGTATTAGTCAAAACAAACTCCTATCTTTCAAAACATATCATCATATTAATCACTTATAAAAAACATGCATACACGTAAATTTTCTTCAAACTAAGCATGCAACGTATATTCGTATGTTCATAAAAATTCATGTTCATAATATCTTACACCTTTTAAACATGCAATTCTGGTGTTCATGGTGCTGCTAGGGCCGCTAACTCGACATGGGTGCAAAATTACCATTTTACCCTTGGAAACCCTAATCGACAATCTGGAAAACCCTAATTGACCTTTTTACCCCTCGACTTCAAAATTTCGACCCAAAGACAACCAAACTTATTAAAACACCTCAAAACATAATTATAATCATTTCCTAGACGTAACCTCGAGATGGTTCCATAAATTTTACAATTCATTCTAAAACTTGGACAGGGTCTCGGTTTTAACCCGAATCAAGCCGAAACTTAACCAAACTTTTCCAAATTTTAACCACAACATATTCACACCCTACTGGCCCCTAAACAACAAAATTCCAGCCATTTTGAACCCCTTATTGAACCCCTTAAAACCCACTGCTACTTACTGGAAATTTCTGCACACATTCACCGAAAACCCTAGTTGCACCTAACTATCAAGAATTCGATCCTAGCCCAAAATAGACCGGACCAGCCACTCCTAGCTCACCTGTGGACCCTCTTGCACATGTATGCAGCAAAAGAGATCCATACAACGCAAGCCCGAAACCCGATCGTGCAACCCTAACTCACGGTTAGCCCTTACGATCTTCCTTCCACCGAGACCAGCCATGCGTGGACCTCCCTAGACCATGGCATGGACCCACCAAGGCCCGCATCATGGCCTGGTTAGCCCTCCATGGCCATGCTCTTTATTTTCCTTCACCCTATCCACCAGTAAGCCCTAGCTCCTCAAAGATCCGATCACCCCTCACCAAAGCTCGACCAAATCTCAACTCCAGCACCTTGATGCCTCATTTCTCAGCTTTTACAGCCCTTACAAACTTAACTCTAGCAGCCCCTTGCACGAGAGCCATGGAAAAACGTGCGTACATGTCAAGCGTATGCATATTTCGTTACAAAACTATGAAAAAACGATGAAACATAATAGATCAAAGACTTTCTCATGCATAAACACACAAATTAGCATATAATGATGTGAATGATGAGAAAAATGAGATTTAGCGCGTGCCTTTGCGTATATACGCTCGAAACCTTATAGATATTCGCGTAGAACTTGCATCGAAGAGACGGGGAGAGATTTCTTTGCAAATGTTAGAGGATTTTCAAAGGTGAAAAGCTGCTGGAATTCGAAGAAGGCTGCTGGAGGATGATGAAGAGGGCGGCCGAAATAATGAGGAGCAGGTTTAGGTTTTTGAATGTAGGTTTTAATAAAATAATTAGTGTATAATGGGTCCTTAATTAAAATAATGAAGTTAAGTAGAATTTTTGGCCTATTATGCATTAAATAATCTCATTAAGCCCAAAAACACTCCCGACAAATATTTCGTTTAGGTACATTTTTTAAAATATTGCCTGAACCCTGAAAAAGTCCTCTGACTTGCTAAATTTTGCGTACCGGTTTAAAATATGACCTGACGGGTAAAAATATCCCACCAAGGCACATTTTCAAAAATCACACTTAATTACACCTTATATTAAATAATTAAAAATATTTATTTAATAAAAATATTTTTCTTTAATTATCACAGGTCTCCGTTCCTCGTTCGAACGCGAAACACTAAATGCCCTAATACGTGAAAAGTTAATAAACCATGCAATAAACTACATATCCATGCAATAATAATTCATTTAATGCTTTAAAATAACTAAACACATATTTTTGTAAAACCCTAAATTGCCTGCAGTTAGGTTAAGTAGCTCAAATTTCCTAGAAGCAAGGTCGTATTTGAGTCATTTATTTTTACATATATTTTAAATTTTTGATATGTTATATTTACAGGAAGTCATGCCGAAATTTTTTCAGATCCTAATATCTATTTTTAAAAATTTAAATCATTTTCTGCTGCATATTTAAATTAAATCAATATTGTTTGATTGTTACTTATAATTTTAATAATTTTTCCTCACACTTATATATATGAAATCATATTATAAATTAAAATATATAATATAATAATACTATATATATTTGGAAGGCATTGTGAATTTAGTTGATGAGAATGAATTATTATATTTAAGATATAAAATGTGTAACAACATATTTTGGGGGAAGAAAACAAAAGTAAACAAGAGTGTTCTTTCAAACTTTCTTTGAAATTAAAATATTCTTTAAATTCTTAAAAAATTATATTGGTTTCCATAAATTATGTCGGGAGGCATAAAAACGAGACAATAATATTAATTTTTTTTAGAATAAAAAGATATTTTGCATACGGGTTAATAAAATTAGAAGGATCAGTTTGGTGTGTAATTTGGTGAAAGGGAGTTCTATGTTTTGATTTTGGTCAAAGAGAGTAAATTTAGGACAATATAACATTTACACATATTTGTCAAAATGAAATCAAAAAAGAAAATCATATTTCACTTTAATTTAAATTTAAATTTGAACCCACGTATTTTTTCTACCAAAGAGAATCTTACTACTACACTGTGCCTTATTCTATTAATAATTATGTAAAAAATTATTATATCATATATCCGAGTCTAGTTTTTTTACTTTTCGCCAATTTTGGATGGAATTTTTAATTCTTGGGTCGAGTTTTGGGTGGTGTTTTCAAAATTAAGGTTTGGGAAAATAAGAAAATAGCAGGTGAGCCACGTTCTAACCCAATTGACATGATTTATATTAAAATACTATGTTACCCACATTAAACTCAATCTATGATGCAAAACTTCACCCAAATTCTTACCAAAAACCAAATTTTACCAAAAACTTCGCCCAAACCCAAAATGTTTCCACAAAAAACTTCGCCCAAAACCCAAGCTCCAAAATGTAAATAGCACAACAAATTCGATACAAATAGAAACTCTAGTCAGAACTCTAGTCTTTTGGGTAGTCATTGAATTTATGTGGGGTTCGGGAGACCGGACATGACCCAGTCATGGCTTGCTTCGCAGAATGCACTCGAGTCCAGTCCAATTTCAACTACAATCCCCACCGTTCCACGAAGCTTCGCATATGTCGCCGTATTGGTCCATCGCCAGCTAGATGATCAAGTCAACAACTTCGACTGCTGACCGTCGATCTTGACTCGGTATCTTTCTTCAATGTTTGATTTTGAGCTGTACTATATAAAGCAGCTCCACTCCAATCTCTTTGGCAATTCCAAATACATTTGTTTATTCAATTCTGACGTATTACTCGAGGCATTTCGTCTTCATTCTTTTCCGATAAATTCGTTGATAATCCTGATCGGGTTCATTTGGAGTAGTAGAAAATGAAGGTGGGTTTGTTGCTCGATTTTAATCTTGGTTAATTTTGTTGTTTATTATCGTGTTTTGATTTTGGGATATGCTGTTGTTTGGATTTTGCAGAAAGTAGTGTTAAAATTGGACTTCGTGGATGAGAAAACCAAGCAGAAAGCCATGAAGAACATCTCCGGTATCTCAGGTACTGTTACTGTACTGAAAAGTAACCCCTTAGAAATTCCATCAAATTCTTGTTACGACGAATAAATTTTTTTATTGTGTTTTTTTATAGGGATCGAATCAATTGCGATGGATTCCAAGGACAAGAAGTTGACGGTCACCGGAGATATTGATCCGGTGGCGGTGGTTGCGAAGCTGAGGAAGCTCTGCCACACGGAGATAGTATCCGTGGGGCCGGCGAAGGAGCCGGAGAAGAAGAAAGAGGAGCCCAAGAAAGAGGAACCCAAGAAGGAGCAGGCCAAGAAGGAGGAACCTAAGAAAAAAGATGGGCCCAATGAAAATGAGGCGGCCCAAATGTCGATGGCCCATCAACACCCTTATTATCATCAACACCCTTATTATCATACTCAGTATCAGCCGTATTCGCATCCGCCGCCGTCCTATTATGTGAGGAGTGTGGAGGAGGAACCAAATGGTTGTGTTATTTGCTAAACACCCCCCGGGAAAAAATTTCTTAAATTGTTTTGAGTTTTACTAGTATTCTTTGCACAAATTTTCAGGGTCACGTGCGTGTCTGTGAAAAAATACACAAATTTATGTAAAAACGTAAATAATGTAATGACGTAACGAAGGAAAATGTCTGGAAATTTAAAACATAAACTCTAAACATAATTTTTGTATCTAGAATAATCTATAGAAATTTAGGCATACAAATATATTAATTGGGATTTCCTATTTAATCTTTGTATCTACGACATATGTCTTTCTCATCTTTACCGCAATCTTCGTTTTTTAAACTCAGATTTCATTTAATATGATGGAATTTATGATTTTCACAATTTGGTAAACAGATCAGTAAAAGAACTAAAGAACCTAAATGAATTGACGCAATTGGGAATTCGTAACTGATCGCGAAATCAAAAAAGACTTATCAGACTTAAATGAATTAGAACTGAAGTCAATACACTAAAGTTCTTATAACTTCGCAAAACTGAATTGAAATGACATAACTCAATTGAAATGTTCAAACTGAGAATACATCGGTTAGAACCGAGGTAGTCCAGCTGAACTGATCAGTCAACCAGTTTGACTCCTTATCAGTAGTCACGTCATCAGCTGCAATTTGAATATCAGCAGACAAACTGACAATCTGTGAAAAGTCTACCTTTTAAATACAACTAAAACAATTTTTTTTAAAAAAACCTATAACTGAAAATACACACGCGCATAACCATATAAATAAGTTAATCATGCATTTTAAAAATCATCCAATAACTGAATAAAAAATAACTGCAATTAAATAAAATATTAAAATATGACTTCATTAAATGTGTTACTATTTAAAAGTGAACACCATCGAACATCTAGAAATCTGACAATCGTCAAAGCAAAAAAATCATTAATATTTTGAATTACTGTTTAAAACCCATGACTCCTAATCATATTATGCAGAAGAAATGAAAGATCCTCGAATTTCCAGTGCACCACCTGCCCTAGTCCACTCATTCCTCAGCACCTTCAGTCTCCTCATTAACCAACTGCTCACCTACATCAATTACACCTAGTGAGGTTAAAAACTCAACACACCTGAACTGTTATAACAAGTATATATATCATGCAACAGTGAAAAGTATTGTAAACAAAGTAAATTTCATGATATTCAAAACATAAACATAACGTAAATATATTCATATCAAATCATGTCATGTCATAACATCATATACGTATTCCTTTTCCTTTATTGAATTCAGATAATTAGTTGTGACTTTCATATCAGCTCAAGGTCGATGGATCCATTTACATATAACTGCGGTTCCTGGCGGCGGGGGCATCAGCGACTATTTTACCCGTCCATTTAGCATTGGCCTTACATGTTCGTGTTCGTGTTCGTATTAGTCACAATCAACTCAGCTCCTTCAAAAACATGTCATTATATTCATCACTTGTAAAATTCATGCATATAAATACATTTTCTTAAAACCCAGTATGCAAAGTATTTCTAACATTAACATAAAAATCCATGTTCAATATCACCATATACATTTTAAATATGCATAAACAGTTGTCAGGGCACGACTAGGACTGCTAACATAACTAGGTTGCAAAAATGACCAATTCTCAATCAAACTTATCGAACGCCTTAAAAACATATTTGTAATCATTTCTTAGATTTAAACTCAAGCCCATACTTTAACATCTATATTCCAATTAAAACTTGGACCGGAGTCCCAGTTTTAACTCGAATCTTAAACATAATTCAGAGACTCCTAACCAAACCCGTATGACCCAATTAAACCCTCAATAACCTCGGACACATTGACATATCAACATCCAAAACGAACAATGTTCATAAAAATCATTAACCCTCAAGTACAAGACTACCGCCTAGGTGCTGGCTAGGTAGTGCTATGGCGCTTGTAAGCGCCATGCATAAGTTTTGTGGCGCTACAAGAGCCAAAGCTCAAGCGCTGCAGCGCCGTGGCACCACATTTGCAAGAAAAAGCATAAATTTTCACCTAGAAGCCAAGCCATCTTACGCTCACTCGGCCCGGATCAGGCTCGAACCAACCTATCCTAGATCACAACCAAACCTTCTTAAACTCCCCTAGCAATGACCCTCACCCCATGTTCTCTAATACACGTGAACCACACGAACTCTCCAAAACCTAGCCACAACAAGGGAAACGATCGGCTACCTACAACGCTGGCTCCAAATCGGATTCAAGAACCTAAACAAAAAAACGTGAGCATATGCCTGTTTATCAAAAAAAATTAATGTAAAATCCATGTATAATCCAAGAATATCAGTATATCTATATTAAATCATGCAAATACAATCAAAATAAATATTATGACGTGATCGATGAGAAAAGAAAGGAATCGGGCATGACTTGACGAAGAATTGCACGCAAAAAGACAACAAACTGAGCGAGGGACGAACACTGGAGGGAAGGGGAAGACCTTGGCTGCGTTTTTCTTTACCAAAACTGAATGAACCCTAGATGCTGGAAGAGGAGAGTGGGGCGGCCGAGTTGGAGGGGTGAGGATAGGGTTTTGGGAGTGAAAAATGGTACAATAATTAATTAGGATAATGGGTCTATGTTTAAAATATTAAAAAGTAGAGGTTTAGGCATAAAATCCCTATCAAACAAGCACATTAGGCCCAATGAAAAATTTTTTGTTTAGCTGCGTCTTCGAAAATATTACCCTAACCCTCAAAAAGTCCTCCGCTAAGCTAAAAATCAACTGTCGGTTTAAAATATGGCTAGATGCGGGAAAATATCTTAAAAAGACTCATTTTAGAAAATTCATATTAAATACACCATATATTAAATGATTGAAGGTAATTATTTAATAATACATTTTCCTTAACTGTCCCTAGTCTCTGTTCCTCGTTCGAGCGTGAAAATACTGCAAAAAAAGTCCAAATAAATTAGATCTTGTAACTCATGAAATAAAAGCATAAAATCATGCCCTAATCGTATTGACGCATTGAAAATACTAACTCAGACATTTAAATAAAACCTTAGATTTGAATGCAGTCAGGTTACGTCCGAATTTCTAGACCTTATAATTTCTCCCCCCCCCCCCCCCCCCCCCCCAATTGAATTTTGTCCTTGAAATTTAAAACTTACCGAAAAGCTCTGGGTATCGACTCCTCATCTTAGTCTCGGTCTCCCAAGTAGCCTCCTCCTCAAAATGATTCAGACACTCGACTTTGACCATTTGGATCACCTTGTTCCAGAGTCTCCTCTCCTGTCTGTCCAAAATCTGGGTAGGTCTTTCCTCGAATTACAGGTTCAGTGTCATTTGCGAAGGCTTATAATTCAGCACATGCAAAGGATTCGACATGTACTTCCGCAGCATCGAGAGGTGGAATACATTTTGAACTGCCGCCAGATTCGACGGTAATGCAACTCTGTAGGCTAGTGTCCCAACTCTCTCGAGAATCCCAAATAGTCAAGTAAATCTAGGACTGAGTTTGTCTTTCTTACCAAATCTCATTACACCCTTCGTAGGTTCAACTTTCACAAAGACTTGGTTACCCACTACAAACTCTAGATCTCTGTGCCGCTATCTGCATAACTCTTCTGTCGGCCCTGAGCAATCTTCATCCTATCCCGGATCTTGACTACTAGCTTTGCAGTCTCTGTGACAATATCTGGACCCAACTCTGCTTGTTCACCTACCTCATCCCAATATATCGGTGATCTACACTTTCTCCCATAAAGTACCTCGTAAGGAGCCATACCTATAGATTCTTGATAACTGTTGTTGTATGTTAATTCCACGAGAGGTAACTTCGGCTCCCAGCTACCCTGGAAGTCGATCATGCAAGCTCTGAGTAGATCCTCTATTATCTGAATTACTCTCTCAGACTGACCGTCGGTCTGAGGATGGAAGCCGTACTGAATATCAACTTGGTACTCAATGCCTGATGCAGAGTCTTATAGAATGCATATGTAAACCTCGGGTCCCTGTCTGACACAATGGACACTGGAACCCCGTACAATCTGATTATCTCTTTGATGTACAGCTCTGTGTACTGAGTCATGGTGAGAGTCTTCTTGATCGGTAGAAAATGTGCTGATTTAGTGAGCCGATCGACTATTACCCAAATGACATTATATTCCCAAATTGTCCTGAGTAACCCTGTTACAAAATCCATCGTGATGTTCTCCCACTTTCACTTTAGAATAGGGAGAATTTTATACTTTCCTGCAGGTCTAAGATGCTCTGCCTTGACCTGCTGACATGTCAGGCACTTAGACACAAAACGCAAAATATCTCGTTTCATGTCCGGCCATCAATACAAGGTTTGCAGACCATTTTACATCTTCGTACACCCTGGGTGAATAGAGTGTGGGGTGTTGTGGGCTTCCATCATAATGTCTTCTCTATGTGAATCACCACTAGGAACCCACAGTTTGTCATGATATTAGACTACGCCATCCTTGACAGAATACAATCTCAGACCCTTAGACTCATCCGTCAGTCTCCGCTTTTGTAATTGCTCATCAGAAGACTAACTTGCTCGAATTCTGTCTTTCAGTGTCAACTATATTGTCAGGGTAGAAAGATTAGGAGCACCTCCCCTAGCATAAACTGCAAGCTCAAATATCTGGATCTCTGCATGCAATGTTCTTTGGATATACAATTGTGGAACCACTGCCGTATTCCTTGTCAGTGTATCGGCTACCACATTAGCCTTGCCCGGATGGTAGCTAATGTCTGGCACGTTAGTCAAACCGAAGGGCATCACCATGAACTCGTAGTTCCCTTAACCTGTCCTGAAAGCCGTCTTGTGCACATCAGACTCTCTCACCTTCAACTAGGGATATCTTGATCGAAGATCTATCTTTGAAAACACTTATGCTCCCTGAATTTAATCGAATAAGTCTTCGATCCTAGGCAGATGATACTTGTT
This sequence comes from Primulina tabacum, assembly GCF_025594145.1. NCBI lineage: Eukaryota > Viridiplantae > Streptophyta > Magnoliopsida > Lamiales > Gesneriaceae > Primulina > Primulina tabacum. The sequence continues at coordinate 24,426,974 of NC_134563.1, read as the reverse complement.
CTTGACTGTGAATCTATTCAACTTTCTATAATCGATGCAGAGTCACATGCTACCGTCTTTCTTCTTCACAAAAATTACAGGCGCGCGTCATGGAGAAAAACTCGGGCAAATCCTGAATCTGATCTTTCAATTCTTTCATCTATGAAGGTGCTAGACGATACGATGCCTTAGAAATAGGCACTATACCTGACATAAACTCAATAGAAATGTCCACCTCTCGGTCTGGTGGAATGACAAAAATGTCCTCAGGAAAGACGCTAGGAAAATCTCTGGCGATCTCGACATCCACCAGTCTCAGACCGACTGGCTCAGATACTGATACAATACTCACCAAAAATGCTTGGCCGCCTCTCTTCATCTGTTTCCACTTACAAATACAAGAAATGATGTGCGGCATCTACTTGTTCCTTGATGCCTCAAAAATTAAAGATTTCCTACTGGGCGGTCGAACAGATATTGCCTTCTATCGGAAATCTATCGAAGCTCCATTCAACGAAAGTCAGTCCATGCCCAGAATAATGTCAAATTCAGGCATCGGTAGCAAGATCAGATCTGCCTGAACAACATTCTTCTGCAATCGAAGCTCCAAATTCTTCACAATCCTCGAAATAAACATCTGATCTCAAAGGAATCGAAACTTTGAAGCCCATTTCCATGGCCTTTGGTACAATTCCTAGTCTCTTGATAAAAGTCTCGGATAAAAATGAAAGTGTAGCTCCTGAATGTAGCAATGCATGGGTGGCTACACCTGAAATAAATATCCTTCATGCGACAAAATATATAATCAAATCTGATCAAGCCTAATAAATTCGAGAAACTCTATCGATAAACCCAAAATTCTCGAAAATTCTCCAATTGAATCCTTAAGAATTCTCGAAAACACACACCTTAACCAACCAAAATTCTCAAATTAATCAATTCAACCCTTAAATATATCTAATTAGAGCATGCAACCTATTTTATTCTAAGTTCTTGGTTCCAAAAGTAAGTCTACTAACCAACTTAACATTTCATGCAATCAAGGCAATTTTCAAAAGAAATGCTAAGCAAATAGGTTTCCGGTGATCAAAGTCGAGCCTAGCTCTGCTTCTGCCTCCTCTGCATGCATGACAAAGGCCTTACCAGTAGTAGGCCCCTAATTCCTTGGGCAGTTTACAGCTTTGTGGCCCTATTCTTTGCAGATGAAGCACTTAAACGTCCCCCTACATGCATTTAGAGTAATCAAAACGATTGCAATGATTGCAAGGATGCCTTTCCTCCTACCTCGGTGCACCTGGTTCTGAGGGCGCTTCTACTGTCCCGGTTTCTTAAATTGTCCTTGGGTCTTCTGTTGTCCCCTGATGTCTTGGAGGCCACGTGAACTGCCTTTTACTGGGATGTGAGCTCGGATGGGCCTGATGCCTCTTTATCTGCATCTCTATATTGATATCTCTCAAAACCTGCTCTGCCTGAAAGGCACAAGCAGCGGCAGCATCATAACTCTCCGGCCTCATCAGCATAACATCCCAGCGAATTGTCCGTCTGAGGCCATCCATGAAGTGCTTCAGCTTCTCTCTAGCACCCGAAGCTATAATGGGCACAAATTGGCAGACTCTGTCAAACTTTGGATGAACTCCACAACAGACGAGTCCCCCTGTCGGAGACTCATGAAATCTCGAGTCAGAAGCCCCCTAACGTATACAGGAAACTAATTATTGTATAACAGATCCCTGAACTGGTTCCAGGTGAGAGTAGCCAGATTCACCCCATGTGCTGCTCCCTCCCACCATAAAGATGCATAATCTATCAACATATATGTGACACATCTTACCCTGTCCACATCTCTCATGTCCATGTACATTAAGTGCAACTCGAGTGCTCGAATCCACCCCTCTCCCACAAACGGCTCAGTGGTGCCACCAATTTCCTTTAGGTTGAGCCTCCTAAATTGCTCATATATGTCCAACTGGGGTCTAGGAGCCTGCTCCATCAATCATGCAATCCCCTCCAAAACTCGAGTATCGGGATCTCCTGGTGGTGGTGGTGGAAAACCTCTGTCACCTCTAAGATTACAATCCTGACTGTCTGTGCTATGAGCTCTTCCGGGAGGTATATCTGAATACAGTAAAAATTCTAAACATAACCAACATGCAATTCAATCTATCTTTTAAAACATTTAACCTCAAAACATGTATGTAGATCGACATGTACTGGAAAACATATATCACGTAAACATGCAGGTGATCACATTAAACTTTCAAAACATTTAAAACATGTAAAATTACAGATTTGAGGCTTGACGATTGAGCTTCTGAAGCTAGCGGTGACACAACCCTCTACAAGAAACCTGGCTCCGATACCAACTGGACCATTTACCTCTTAAATACAACAAAACAATTTTTTTTAAAAAAACTATGATCGAAAATACACACACACATATAAACATATAAATAAGTTAATCATGCATTATCATCCATCCAATCACTAAATAAAAAATAATTGCAGTTAAATAAAATCTTAAAATGTGACTTCATCAAAGGAGTTAATATTTAAAAATGAACATCATCAAATATCTAGAAATATTACAATCATCATAGCATAAAAATCATGAACATTTTTAACTACTGTTTAAAACCCATGACTCCTAATCATATTATGCAGAAGAAATGCAAGGTCCTCGGGTTTCAAGTGCACCACCAGTCCTAGTCCACTTGACCCTCAGCACCTCCAGCCTCCTCATCAACAACCTGCTCACCTGCATCAATCACACCTACTGAGTCTAAAGACTCAACACACCTGAACCATTATAACAAGTAAATATACATATCATGCAAAAACGAAAAGTATTGTAAACTAATTAACTTTCATTATCTTCAACATAAACATAATGTATACATATTCATATCAAAACATGTCATGTCATATCATCATGTACGTAATCTTTTTCCTTTATTGAATTCAGATCATTAGTTGTTACTTTAGTATCAGCTCTAGGTCGATGGATCCATTTACGTATAACTATGGTACTCGGCGGTGGGGACATCAGCGACAGTTTTACCTGTCCACTGAGCCTTGGAATTATATGTTCGTGTTCGTATTAATCACAACCAACTCACCTCCTTCAAAAACATGTCATCTGATTCATCACTTGTAAAATTCGAGCATATACATATCTTTTCTCAAAACCAAACATGAAACATGTTTAACATTAACATAAAAATCCATGTTCAATATCACCATATGCATTTTAAATATGCATAAATGGTTTTCAGGGCACTGCCAGAACTGCTAACATAACTTGGTTGCAAAAATGACAAATTCTCAATCAAACTTATCGAACGCCTTAAAAACATATTTGTAATCATTTCTTAGACGTAAACTCGAACGCATACTTTAACTTCTATAATCCGATTAAAACTTAGACTGGAGTCCCAGGATTAACCCAAATCTTAAACATAGTTCAGAGACTCCTAAACAAACCCCGTATGACCCAATTAAACTCACAATAACCTCGGACACATTGACATATCGACACCCAAAACAAACCATGCTCATCAAATCATTAACCCTCAAGCACAGGACTAGCGCCTAGGCACTGGCTGGGTAGTGCTGCGGCGCTTGTAAGCGCCTAGGCTTCATTCATCAGTGTTGTGGCGCTACAAGGGCCCAAGCTCAAGAGTTGCAACGCCGCAGTGCGACACCTGCGGGAAAAAGCCCAAATTTCCACCTCGAATCCAAGCCATCCTACGCTCACTCGGCCCGGACCAGGTTCGAATCAACCTATCCTAGACCACAACCAAACCTTTTTGAACTGCCCTAGACATGACCCTCAACCCCATGCTCTCAAATACACGTGAACTACCCAAACTCTCCAAAACAGAGCGACAAAAAGGGAAACAATCGGCTACCTACAACATTCGCTCCAAATCTGATTCAAGCACCTAAAAAAAACATGAGTATATGCATGCTTTTCAAAAGAAATTCATGTAAAATCCATGTATAATCCAATCATATCATTAGATCTATATTAAATTATGCGAAAACAATCAAAATACATATTATGACGTGATCGATGAGAAAAGAAGGGAATCGGGCATGGCTTGACGAAGAATTGCATGCAAAAGACAACCAGCGGAGTGAGGGACGAACACCGGAGGGAAAGAGAAGACCTTGGCTGCATTTTTCTTTACTAAACTGAATGAAACCTAGCTGCTGGAGGAGGAGAGTTGGGCGGCCGAGTTGGAGGGGTGAGGGTAGGGTTTTTGGAGTGAAAAATGGTATAATAATTAATTAGGCTAATGGGCCTATGTCTAAAATATTAAAGTGTAGAGGTCTAGGCCAAAAAGTCCAATAAAAAAGCCCATTAAGCCCAATGACATGTACATAAAATATTTTTTTTAAGTACATTTTTGAAAATATTAACCGAACCTTTGAAAAGTCCAGCGCTTAGCTACAAATCGCCTACCGATTTAAAATATGGCTCAATGCGCAAAAATATTTTAAAAAAGCTCATTTTTGAAATTCCTATTAAATACACTATATATTAAATAATTGAAGGTAATTATTCAATAAAACATTTTCCTTAACTATTCACATCTCCATTCCTCGTTTTGAGGGTGAAAGTAATGCTAAAAGTCAAAAATAAATTAAATCTAGTAAATCATGAAATAAAAGCATAAAATCATGTCCTAATTGTATTGATGCATTAAAAATAATAACTTAGAATTTTTTATAAAACCCTAGATTTGTATGCAGTCAGGTTACATCGTTCGAATTTCTAGATCCTACAGTCCGTACCAAAGCAGAACAGACGAAGCAAAACAAGTATTATACATCGTACCACTGTCCGAAAAATTCGTCTATATGGACTAGAAGATTATTCAGTGGATAATAATCATTAAAAGCATCCAATGTGACCGTTGTAATCAAGACTATTTATAGATGATGAGTTCAGTTGAAGAAAGGTTACCGAACGAACCATCTACAAGCAACTATCAGTCAGTTGAGATTTACTTTCAAGTTTATTCAGTTTACAAATCGCACAATTTAGCTCTTAGTTCATTGTTTTATTCGTAGCATTCAAGCTACTTATTAGAGCTATTCAAATAACAAACTCATAAGGAAAAAGATAAGCTAAGACTTTCATTTTGACATTGTATAAGTTCAACTGAATTGAGTTATTACAAATCTTTGTAATCAATAAAAGTCTTTTAGTGAAATCCTATTTTTGAAATAGAAGGGGTGACGTAGGAGCCGTTGAAAACTTTGAACATCCGTAGAATTCTGTGTTCATCATTCAATTCATTATATTATCAATAACTTTTCCAAATATATTTAATCTATCTTTCAATTTATTTTTGCACTATATTATTAGTTAACTGATCGATATCGACTAACAAGATTTCTGAATCAGTTTCTTAAAGAAATGATTTATATCCGAAAAAGATTTCAAAAATCGAAGTGTTTATTCACCTCCCAACTTCTAAACACATCACCTTCATTAACCAATCTAAACATAATCCCTATGGGAATTAGGTCCCTATTGGGTCCTCATATCCCGTTGTAACGTCCGAAAAATTTGAAGATCCATGTGAACCACGTGCATGCAAGTTATTAAATTTCTTAGGTATTTTATTAAATTTTTTTAAAGCATTAAATGCATGTTTATTTCATTAATTTGTGTTTTAATTATTATTTAAATTTCGTGCATAATGGTTTTTAAGATGCATTTCGCGCTCGATCGAGGAACAGAGATCGGGGAATTATCAGGAAAATTATTTTTATTTTTATTAATTAATATAAGGTGTTTTAAATGTATTTTTCAAGAAATGGACTATGTTGCGTATTTTTACCCGCCAAAGCATATTTTTAATCGGTTCGCGAATTTTATCGAAACAGAGGACATTTTGAAGACTCGAGCAATAATTTTAAAAACTTTCCAAAACGAATTATTTTCTGAGAGTGTGTTTGGGCTTGTTGGGCCTATTTTTGAACTTAGTGGGCTCAGGAACTTCTTTAAAAAAATTTAAATGCAATTAAGGGCCCATTATCTTACAATTAACTATGTAATAATTATCCTAAGCAGTCCCTAACCCTAACCCTCATTCTATGAGCCGACAACCCCTTCTTCAACCACTAATTTCTCGTGGGTTTCAGCAGCTAGGCTTAGGAGCTTTCGGCCATAGCATTTTCTTGCAAGAAAAATTCCCTCAGGTGCTTTCCCGACACTCGTTCTTCGATCTTCTAGCGTAAAACTCATCAAGGAACACCATGTACTTTTATTTCTGCATCATACATGCTAGATACTTGCTGATATATGTGTTATTTGCATAATAAATTCTTGATCCAGCGTATAACATGGTAATGCTTCGGTTTTTGTTTAAATCCTTGCATCTTTTTCAACCAACTCACGTTTGTTCTGAATTGCTGCAAGATGGCTGTAGGATACTGTCACAAGGGGTCTGAATCACGTGAATAATTAAGGGAAATAGGCTGGAGTCGAAGTTTTGTGGGTTTTAGGAGAGGGCCGATCGATATCTTGAGTTTTCAGTTGGAATTTCTATGTCACAAAACCCGTGATGGTGCTTGTACTAGAGCTTTGGTGCTTGTGGAATTTCTTCGGTTGTGTAATTTCTGCAGCACTGGCGCTTTGGTGCTTGTAGCACCATAGTGATGGCACATGGCGTCTAGGCGCTTACCAGCGCCGCAGCACTACACTACCAGCACCTAGGCGCAGTACTGTACATGTATTTTTCGACATTTTGTGGATATTGCTCGTCTTGGGGGTTCCAGTAAGTTACACTGATATGTCTGTGGTTGTAAATGGTTTAAGTTGAGTCACACAAGGTTTGGTTAGGAGTCTTTGAACTATGGTTAAATTGGATAAAGTCTCGGGTTGATTCGGGTTAAACGGGACTCCGGTCTGATATGATCGATTAACGTATCAAGAGTGTTTAGAAGGGGGGGGGGGGGAGTTGAATAAACACTCACAATTAAAACTAATCTTTTCGAATTTTGAGTTCAGTTTGGTGACAAACTGATTCTCGGAATCTTGCTGGTCAATGACAATCAGTTAAACTAAAGTAGTTGCGGAAAGTAACTGACTGACAGATAGAATACAAAACTGAAATAAAATACTCAAGGATTGTTTCTGGATGTTTGGAGATTTCAATTACTCCTACGTCACCCCTTCTATCTCAAGGATAAGATTTCCACTAAAAGACTTTGATCGAATACAAGATTTGTACTGACCCACTTCAGTTTGGACTTATCACTGCCAAAAGCTGAAACTCTTAGTATTACAAAATGTTCTCAGTGCGTAACTGATCTTAGCACTCTCGAATTTAACGATTATTACAAAGTGCTAGCGAGCTCAAATTGTAGCCTTGACTGCTACGAATAAACCAAGTAAGAGTGAGCTAAGATTTTGGTAGAGTAACAGCAAACTTTGAATAGAGTGATCTTCCTTTTTTTATTTAGCTGTTCTTCTGTCATATTTATAAGCTTCCATTCCAACGGTAACTTGAGATATATTTGAATCTTTGTATCCGTTGATTGCCACTTCATTATTTCTTGGGCATTGTTTGCTTCATTTATTGTAATGCGGCGTCTTAACTGCTTTAGCCGAAATGCGTTGTTCTAAGCTGTATTGATTGAAGTGCGGCGTTTTATATTCAGTTGCAGTCTTTTATGTCTCTTTGTCGGTTGAATGTTCTTTCCCGAGACATGTTCAGTTGGAGGATGCTTAGATCAAATGATTTCGGCTGTTAATTCCAGTTGCTGAATATAATTGCGCGTATCAGTTGGTTGATCAGTTTGTCACAAAAAATGAATTTAGAGACTGGTTTTCAACAATTTCCCCCTTTATGGTGTTTGACAAAACTCAGCAAGTAATAATAACTGAATACTGAACTTTATGTGGATAAGATAAGATCTGAATTTCTTGAACTGATAGAGGTCTTGATTCAATAACAGCTGAATCTAATAATCTGATTAACTGCTTTTTAACGAGATGGTTTCTTCTGCTGTTTCTCAAGATGCTCTTTGATTTCTTCCCCCTTTTTGTCAAACCAATCTATCTTCACAGATAATCTTCGAATGTCAGTGGAAAGAATTTTGACATCTGAGGAGATACTTGAGACAGCAGATTGTAAAAAAGTCTGTAGCAATTTCATTTTATTAGAAACAGAAGTTTCAAATCGCTCAACTCGTTGACTGATTATATCCTGAGTTGTATAGAGACTTTGAGCTAGACCTCTATTATTCTTCATCTCAAGCACAGTTCGGGTAAGAGACTCCATGGTTGCTTGAATGTCTTTCAGTTTTGCTGAATCAAATTCAATTGAAGAATTCAATTTGACAGTATGAGACAATTGTGTGGATTGAATTTTCTTGATTTCAGTAATCATCTGCTGCATATTGTGCTGCATATTCTGGATTTCTTCAAGGACAAGATCCATTTCTGTAGATTGAAGATGAGGTGACTGATCAGATGTTCCCTGTGTTTGATCTTTAGAGGCTTGATCAGAAATTACTAGAATCCTGTTCTGGACTTCAGTTTCAGCAGTTGTAAGATCAGGGACTTCTGATTCAATGACTTCTTCTGCAGTCTGAGTTGTAACTACAAAAATTTGTGCCTCTTGTTGTTCTTGCACCAAATCTGGGGCTTGCTTTTCAGTTGGAAAATTTTCAATGATTAATTGAGTTTCCTCCGATTCAGTTAGTTCTTTTTCTGAAGTTTGGATGGGCACTTCAGTTTGTTCTTCAGTCTCAGCAGATATTTCTTGCTGAATTAATTCTTCAGCAACAAGAGGCTCAACTGGTTCTTCAGATGATATCTGAACCTCTTGTTCTGGTTTCTCAGTTGAAGGAGCAACTGATTCAGAATTTATTGCTTCTAGCTGAGCTTCCAGGGCTACTGTCTGAATGATTTCATCAATATTGGTAAAAGGTAATTCAGCCTCGGAATACATGTGTTGATCAGCAGATGATTGTGGCATATCCTGAACAGGTTCTTCAGCAACCGGTTGTGGAGGTGGCTCTTTCTGCTGGGAGGAGAATGTATCTTCTTCAGTTTTTGAACAGGAGGATTTTTCAGGAAGAACCAATTCCTGATCCTGTTCCCAAAATCTGATTTCCCTTTGTAGGCCACTAAGATCTGAGTCCAGTTGGGTGAACACAGCTCTATCATGATATGCAGTTGGACCTATGGGATTGTAGTTGGATTTCAGCTTTTCAACCATTCTAGTCAGCTTTTTGGCTCGAATTTGATCAAAGAAATATTTTTGCCTCTCCAGTGCCTGGGCAGTAGTAGCGGCTTTGACTATGTTCAACACAATCGCTTCAAGTTTAATAAACTTTTTCAGTTGGGATTTGTGCTTCAGCTCTTTGGCAAAAATCTCAATCCTAAAACTCTTCCAACTATCAAAAGATTTTAGTTTCGATGTGGCAAATGCATTTACCTGTTCCCAAACCAGGTCAATGTGAGTTTGGATGGCACTAGATGGTTTTGGCTTTTCAACTAGCGTGCCCTTTCCTTTTTCAGTAGTGAGAATGTGAGGAATATCCAAACCAGAGTGAGTGGTTTCCACTTGTTCCCGCAATATAATGCCTTTAGATCTGGCTGGAGGCAAAATGGTAGGGCGATTTACATGAGTCAAGGGTGCTCTTACTTTAGCGGGTGCCTTTTCTTCAGTAACTGAATCATCAGGTGGAACAACCTGCAAAAGGATAGCCTGAATAGGCTGTTGGGCAGGTGATTGAGTCAATCTCTCAGTTGAAATCCACCGCTGTTATTGGTTTAGTTTTTTGCGTCCTCGGTCTCTTGACAAGCTTAGGAGAAGGAGTTTTCTCCGAATCTGATTCACTGATAATCAGTTTTCATTTTGCAGTCTTCAATTCGGCCAAAGTTTTGGCCTTCTTGACTGGTGTTGGAGCAGGTGGTTGCGTCCCAACCTCTTGTTTGATTTTCAAAAACTATTTGGGAGAAATGTCCAGTTTGGTCTTTGGCGGCAAGATGTTCTTGGCAGTGAATACCTTAAACTTTGATGATTTTCCAGCATTGTCAGCTACCAATCCCTTTAGTTTCAGAAGATAACTGATTGGAATAGCAAAGCCTCTTGATTGTTTGGTAGATTGAAACATATTCCTCAGAATATTTAAAATAATATGCCTCCAGTTAGCTTTCTTCTCTCCCATGATGATGGTCATCATTTGGAATTTTTCAAGAGTAAGGGCAGCATAAGAGCCTGCCTTAGCCAATATGCCCTTCGCCACAATGTCGGCTAATAACTGAATTTCTGATTTCAGCTCTTTCTTTGGATCGGAAACTTTGATTTTTCGCCTATCAGCAGACAGCAAAGATTGCATTTCCTCAATGTCAGATGTTTTGACTTCAGAGAAGCTGACGTACCCATCAGTTGGCAAAGAGAAAATTTCTCCGAAGGCCTCTTCAGATAGGATCAACAGCTGATCATTGACAGTTACAGAGATACTTCCATCAGTAGTGACAAACCCCTTCAGATAGAATTCATTTACTTCCTTGGGGTATATCTCCTGCGAAGATTGTCCCAAAAACATCCTGAGACCAGCAGATTCAATCTTCAGAAAGACGTTCTTAATTTCAGCTTCTTGAACTGATAAAACTGAGTCAAAATCAATGGCCATAGTGTTCAACACGTGATCTGGGATTTGATTCGCCATTTCAAAAGATAAAACGATCTGAAATTCGTAAAAGATAAGCTCTGGAATTAGTATGCTTTTAGGAACTGATTGTATTCGTAAGAAAGAAAACTGAATTGAAGCGGGCATAGTACATTTGTACGTGACTGTTCAAATTCGGGACACGTGTCAGTCCATGAAAAAATTGAATAAAAATATGTGTACGTGTGCTGTAAGCGTGTGTGCAAAAAAGTGAGCGGTTTAAAATAGGCCACGTTATGAAACTGTGGTCACGTCAGTTGATTTGGAATATAATATGATTAATTAGTTAACTTATGTGAGAAGATTAGTGAAATTCCCAACTTAACGATCAGTTGTAAGACCGTGTCCTTTCAGTTGAGAGTTTACTAACATTTGTCTTCTCAGTTAACCTCTTAAAAACTGATATTCCCCCTTAATCGGAGCATAGAATAATTAAAGTGACGATATAAAAATAAATTTAAAGGTCAGAAAGATTATCGTTTCCAATTTGTTGTTGTGTTTTTATTTTCTGCAAAGAATTTTATTAGTAAAACAGCATCAATAATAATTTTAAGACAAGTCAATTAAACCAAGAATATTGCGAAAGTAAGAAAACTTAATCTCGGGTAATGGTTTGGTGAAGATGCCAGCTGCTTGTTGCTCAGTTGAAATATACTCCAGTCTAATGTTCTTCTTCAAAGCATGATCTCTAATGAAGTGGTGCCTGACATCTATATGCTTGGTCCTTGAATGAAGAACTGGATTATAGGTGATGGCAATTGTGCTCGTATTGTCACAAAATATGGGCGATTCATTTGTAATTACTCCATAATCTCTCAGTTGTTGCTGGATCCAGATCATGTGAGAACCCGGTTTTTTCGAAGCAAAGCACCTCAAAAAGCTCGGAAAGTAGCTCAAAAAGAAGCCGAGGCAATGCAAAACCTTGAGAATTTAGGTTACGTCGCTCGGAAGAGGAAACCCTCAGCTCACAAGCTAAAACCCTCAGCTCAAGGAAGCTCATTCATTCTTGGGGAGAAAACACCTAGCTTATGAGCTCGATCTTTCAGCTCAAAGCAGCTCAACCAAGCTTGTCCTAACAAGACCAAAAAGGGAGCTTAAAGATGAGCTAAAGGCTTGGACAAATTAAGTATGCAAGAAATAACCTTTGCGTTAACCCATGAAGGAACTGCGGGAGAATCTAAGGGTTAGGACATATTGATGATGCAGGAAATGACTCTTTAGAAAATCAAGGGCACATTTAAGGAGTGCATGAGATTTTGAACCACATTCATGACTAATCTTGGAAGTTTGGACTACAATTATGGCCATTCTTGGAGGCCAAGTGCAGAGGCCCTAGAACTTCTTGCTTGAAAATTTGCGGAAAATTAAAAATTTTCTTTTTTAAAAGAACTTAAATGGCCTCATTCATAAAATCAATGGTGAATCAAGTTCAATATTTCAAAATATTGCAGCGGAAGAAAATAAAGTTTGCCAAAAATCACAATTTAAAAATATCCAACGACTGATAAAATGTTTGCGGAATAAAATAACAACTGCTGCTCTGAGGTCCTCGGGTGCCACTACTGCCGACCCAAGCTGGCTCACTGGTCCCCGCCCTCGGCCATGGCCTCATCAGTACCTACAACAATCAAGTCTAGTGAGCCTAAAGACTCAGCATGCATATATCGCAGGTAACGAGTAAAAATCTGAATTAAAATATGCATGAGTTAACATATCCTGTCCTGAGGCATAGTGAAAATAATCTATACTGAGTAATTATAATACGTGCATAACTGAACTGATAATCACAGTAAAAATGTTTGCTCCTTGGAGCCGGTACTGAAATAACTGATAAAATTTTCTGTTGAGATTATGTTTTACGCCTGTGGCCACTGCACTAAGCTGAACTGATCGGTAACTGGCTACCAGGGAGGCTGAAACTGAACTGAGCTGGCCGGTTACTGGCGACCGGGTGGTACCATACTGAACTGATCGGTCACTGGCGACCGTATAAAATAACACTCCCACATAGTGAATGAACCACAAGCCATATCGCATAAATCTAAAAAATAATCATTTTCTATTTAATGCACGTAAAATAATTAACTGGCATAATGAAAATGTCCCGTAATTTTACCAAATGGATTGGATTGGATCGGATCGTCCCCAGGCTCGCTGCAACCTAATTGTGCCATGAAAAATATGCAATAGTTTAAACTTGACCAACTATGCAATTTAGTTCAAAAGATGCGACTATGACGCCTAATGACTTCGCATTTAATCATGACTCCGAGCCAACCTGAACCGACACCGAACCGACGTATAGTCATGATTAAAATATGCTGAAAAATCATAAAATAATGCTCCTAAAATGATAGGGTCGAAATCTAGGTGAAATGGAGGCCAAAACACGAAACGCTCTTTCGAGAGTCAATTTGGCACATCGCACCGTAAATTCTCGTACGACCTCAAAAATTATCCAAATGACAAACGGTCGAAAACATGACCTTCCTAACTCAATGAGGCACTGTCGAGTCCAAGTCCATGGGATAAAAGCCAACCAAGAACTCGAACGAGCCACCGAACCGACACAGCAACTTGCTGTAATTTTCCAGCAACTGTACAATCGTGTAACTTGCGTTGTTTTCGAGACTACCGGCCATTGGGGCATGAACCACCAACCAGAGACTCTTACCAACATCCCAAGGAATGATTCGAACCATGGCTAAGGGCCCTAGGACAGCCACAATCCGCGTCACACCAAAACTCAACCGAAACTCCAACCGAGAACCAACGTGCATGCGTGTGTAGTGTTTTGCTTAGATCGATGTCTTGCGTCGTTCCAGTGGCCATTTGATTGATCATTGCACGATCTAGACATCTAGGAGCATGGTATGAACCGTGGCTAAGGGCCATAGGCCAACCAAGATCCATACCAAGCAACCAAAAACCGAAACCATATGCTGAACCAATGAAGAAGCCGAATGGGGAAAGGGGCTGTTCTTGTTGATTTGATTAAAACCGATGCACCATGGACCAAGCCACAAAAAGGGTGACTTAGTCACGTCTTAGAAATGCTAGGGGAGTGATCCAACCATGGCTATAGGCCTTTGGGGCAGCCAAGTTCAGATCCTTCCTCCTTGACAACCCAACTGAATTTTCGAACTCAAAAAGGGACACAAATGGTGTTGCTGTCATTTCGTGCTTTCCAGCGAGCATGGGCTGAAACCGATGGACAAATGGGGTCCTAATGCATCCTATTACATGTATATAAGTCGCCTTGGGAGCCTGGAGTCGATCCAATACCTGAAACTCACAAACCAAAAGAAACTGTGAAGCTTGCCAAGGAATATCAAAATTCTGCATGTGTTGTTTTCAAAAGTTTTGACATGGATCTCGATTTTTGCTTGAATAAAAATGATCATGTACTGAAAAATAAATGATAATATGACTTGATTGAGGTTTAGAAAGAATCTAGACATGCCTGGTTATTGTTTGAAATGAAAACGAAAAGAAGAGACGAGACGGCGCGGAGGAGATGGAGCGCTTTCTTGTCTACCTATCTTGCTCTCGATTTTTTCTTTCTTTCCCTCTAGCTAAGACTCACGATTTTTTTCACACAAATGGGGCTCTGAATGGTGCTGAATTCGGTGGTGAGGGAGGGAGAAAATGGTTGGGGAGTGAGATAAGATGGGTGCAAAATATAAGGAAGAATCAAGACCAAGTCCACTCTCCTTTTGAAATTTGAATTATGGTTTGATATCAAGTCTACTTGGGGATGAGGTGGCCGAATTTATGCATGGTAGTCTAGGTTAGAATGAGGTTAATTAATAATTTATTGGTGCTCCCAAACAAAAAGAATTATCCTCCTAATTAAATACCAAGAAGGGGTCAAAGGTGATGAGTTGGCAAATGAATCTTCTAGCAACTAAGGGTGGCCGAAAATGCATAATAAAATAAAGGGGAAATGTTGTTTATTTACTAAATTAATAACTCTTAAAAGCCTCACTAATCCCTTAAATAATTTAGTGAATAAAACCATTAATTATGCAACTTAAATGAGCTTATTTCTTAATCACCTCAAGCAACTTGAATTAATTCCTCAAATCTCCTTTTTAACTTAAATGAACTTACTTGCTAGCTAAATTAACTTCTGGAAATATTTCTCGAATCTTAAATTCTATCTCAAAACTCCGACTCCAGTCCGGCCTCACTGAAATAACTGAAATGCTAAAAATCAAACTACTGAACTGAAATACTAAAATAATTAACTTCAAAGAAATGCATTTAAATAATCATGCAATGAAGTCAATTAAATTTAAAAATCTAGAATTATGCATGGCTTATACGTAGACTAATTTACGGGTTCTACACCAAGATTTCGGCCAAGGGCTATGTGAAGAGCCTTGAGTGGGCCTATAAATAACACATCTAGGTTGAAAGAAAGACACTCCAAAAGAAAGCAAGAAATTTCGGTTCCCTCTCCCCTTCACTCTCAAAGTTTCGGCCACTCCCCTCCACCAAAATCTCCAAGTTTTCGGCCTAGGCTAGCAAGGAGGAAGGAAGGAATTTTCGTATAGTCGATTGCGGAAATCTTACGTCGAAGTGCTGTCTAAGTGAAGACTGCAATTGCTAAAGTCGCGCCGAAGTGCTGTCGAATTTTCAGAAGAAAGCTTCGTTCAAAAATCTACAAGTGTAAGTGGGCTTTTGTTATATATTCGTTTGTATTTTTAAACTCGAATATATATTATGACATGCATGATTGTGTGTCTCCATTTTCGAAAATATGAAGTCTGTCCGTTTAAAATTTCGATCGATTATGTGCTCTGTTTGTTGTTCGAAATTCTTTGGTTCCGCTGAATCCGCCTGAAACTCTGATATCTGAAAACTCTGATACGTTTTGTCTGGTAAACTCTGAAATCTTTGTTACACTGTTACGATTCAATTTGAAATGGGACGAGAATTGTGATTCTGTCTGGCCCCAATGGTGGGTATAAAACCATTTCCGTTTGGCCCCCAATGGTGGGTATAAAACCATTTCTGTCTGGCCCCCACCGGTGGGTATAAAACCGAGTTCTGGCCTCAACCCTTAGAGGACTAACATATTGGGGACAATTTGACCTTGGAAATGAGATGAGTAACAGTGTTCTGTCTGTTTCGATCTGTTCTGTTCTGAATTGTTCTGATCTGTTTCTGAACTTCTCTGAATCGTCTGATAACCTCTGTCTCATATTTGTTTCGTTTCTGTTATGATGAGTTAAAAATAATAAGATTTGAAGTTTTGTTAAAGAAATGTTTTAAAGATTAAGTTCTATATGTATCATTGGAAATCGATCAACCCCCACTTGCTGAGTGTTTCCCAAAACACTCACCCCTTACAAATTTCAGATAAAAACGAGGAGCAACTGAATGAGGAAGAGCAAGATGCTTTTTGGGGATGGTGAATCAAGGATCGAGATAAAGATTGAAGAATTTTATTTTTTTCTTTGTTTTGTTCCGCATTTGCAACTCTGATGTATTTTATTCTATTGTCAATGTAAAGACAATGTTTTAATTATGAAAAAGACTGGTTTTTGGCATTTCGATACGAGGCTTAATTGTTTTCAAGAAATTGTTAAACAATGCCGGATGTCACCGATGCTTCGGACACGGGGCGTGACATTTAAGTGGTATCAGAGCCGCTAGGTTCATAATCCCGCTGGGATTTAGACATACAAAATTTGAAGAAGTCAAATTTTGGCAAAAGCCTAGTACATTTTGAAACAAACTCTCATTCTTTCCAAAATTCTTTGAGAAATTCGAAATCTATTTCCTTCAATCGTTCTGAAAACTCCTAGTATCGAAAATCCCACGACAACTTTGTTTATGCATTTCTATTCTTTATTCGATTCTGAAATTTTACCTCAACGGATGCCTTCGTGCTCGTGCTCAATCCGTCCTTCGCAAGCGTCAACATACCATTGAAAACCAAACACGAGAGATTGCAACCCAAGAGGATCAAGTCGCTATAGAAAAACAAGAGAACAAGAACTCGTAAAGATTAAGATCGTACTTCAAACTGATATACAACGTCTCACCTATCGCCATGATAGATCAAAGAGCCAGCTCGCCCTAACACTACGTAACCCATCTCACGTGATACGACCCCTAATCAAAAGTTGATAGTAAAGATTGAAACTGAGAAGGATCTTGCTAACCGCTCTCTTTATCAACATGAAGACCTTTCTAGCAAGCAAGAACGTTACATCTCCAAGCTTCATGGTGATATGGATAGAATGCAAGAATAACATAACTATATGCACCTTGTCATGGAAAACATGGAAGAAGAAGAAGAAGACGAAGAAGCACCTATGGAAGTAGTGGAAAAAAGAACAGTGATGATGAAGAGATGATAAGGTAGGCTAGACTAGTATTATGGTTATATGATACGATAAGAAAGAAGTGTAACATTTCTTTGAGAATATACAGAGATAAGTTGAATTATATTTTTGGGAACATACCTATCAGAGATAATTTGACTTATATTTATGGGAATACAAATACTCTGATATAAGTTGACTTACATTTGACAATTTACTTATCGAAGATAAGCTTCCGACTTAAGATGAAATGTTTGATTCGGGGATAATAAATTATTTGTGAAAATATGAGATAAGAATTATATAAGTTTTGATATTCAGATATAAAAAGTTGATTTTTATGTCAATAATTAACGGTATGGACATTTACATTTGGGATATTAAGCGATAAATTTAAATATATAAGATTTTGGAATATTTAATAAAGGTAAGAAACAATAACTTAAGTTAAGAAATTAAGGTCATTACCTTAGGTAAATAAAAAGAGTTATGAGATATTGGTGGACATCAAGGGAAATGTAGCATGCATAATAGGTTATGACTCTTCTTATAGTAAAAAGAAAAATAGGAGAAGGATTTGTGGAGAAAGACATCCAACGAAAATTGTTTGTAGGCATGTTAGGCTCATAGTTTTGATTAAAGACAGATTTAGTAAAAGAAAAATTGTTTGAGGAATTAGTTTCTTTCGTACAAGGTTGAAAGAAATTTTAACTAGGTTATTGGGACTTAGGTCAATAGGCTGATAAGGAGTTATGTTCTAAGATTCTATATTGATTTTAAGTTTTGAGATATTAATCGTGATAATTTTAAGATAGAATAAAATAAGTATGGATACGCATATATTCAGTGCCGATTTTATTTAGTGTACTATGGTAAATTTCAACGTCATTCCGGGAATTGGTTGGTTGGACAAGAATCATGCAATGGTAGATGGTCGGGGTAAGAATGCCAAACTCCAATCCAAGAATAAATCATAATTTATGGCAAGGATAAGGAACAGAAATCCTTCCTTTCTGCTTCTCATATCTAGAAAGCCATGAAGTATGGCTAAGAAGTCTAACTAGAAATAATGAGAGAAGCAAAAGAAGAAATTAAGCTCAAGATATAAAATATTCCTCCGGTAGCGAGCTTCGGAAAGGTTACTTTGAATTATATCAGACAGTGAAGTAGAATTCGAAAGTAACTTGATAGCTCGTGCTACACTAAAATCTAAGGAACCCTAGCAAATGGCTTCAGTTGAACTCAAGAAGCTAAAAGATCAATTCCAAGATTTGTTAGTGCCTCTCCTTGGGGAGCTTCAATCGTATTGACACAAAAGAATGGTGAAAGCACAAGATAGTGTGTTGATCTACAAAGAACTCAATAAGATCAAGAACAAATGTCATTTTTCAAGAATAAATGACTTTTTATATCAGTTAAAAGGAGCTAAGATCTTTTCAAAGCTTTATCTAATGTCAGAATACCACAATTGAAGGCAAAGGCAGAGAATATTCCTAAAACAGCCTTAAAAAGAAAAAGGACATGGACACTATGAGTTCATAATAATTCCTTTTGTTATGACCAATGCTCCAACAACATTCATAGAACTCATGAACAGAGTGTTCAAGAAATTCCTCGAAAAGTTTGTGGTAGCATTTATTGATGACATTCTTGAATATTCAACAAGTGAGGAAGACCGCAAGGAATATCTTGGTCCTGCTCGACAAATACTCAGAGGAAAAAAATAACTATATACTAAATTTAAGAAATGTGAATTATGATAAAAAAAAAAATGTCACATTATTCGGTCATATAATCTATGAAATGGGCATATAAGTGGATCACCAATAAGGTGGAGGCAATCATAGACTGGCCTTGATCGAATACTGTAATAGAAATGTGAAGTTTTTGGGATTAGTTGGCTATTAAGAAAATGTGTTGAAGGATTTTCTTCCGCTCACCAAGCTCACTCAGAAGAACTCTAAATTCAATTAGAGTGAAGAATGTGAGAAGAGTTTTTAGATCTTGAAAACGAAACTCGTTTCTACGCTAGTATTAGTACTTCCCGAAGAAGGCAAGAATTTCACAATTTACAATGATGCATCAAAAGAGGATTGTGATGTGTTCTCATTCAAGAGGGCAAGTAATTGCCAATGCAATGATGAAATTAAAATCATGTGAGCAAAATTATCCAACACATGATAGTGAATTAGCCACAATTATATTTGAGCCAAAGATCCAGAGAATCAATTTCTTTGGTGGAAATTGTGTGAAATTTATCGATCATCAAAGGCTCAAATACTGTTCACACAAAAAGAATTAAACATGAGGCAAATATGGTGGATCGAACTATTGAAGATATTTTAGGGCGTGTGCCATGGACCTCGGAGGAATTAAATAAACACCCCCCTTGATTGAATTTGCCTGTGCGGACCCGGACGTTGATCATCTTCTTAATCATCTTTTGGATTTAATTATCAATTAAGATAAACAGGGTCTAAAAATTTTTCTTTAAAATGCGGAAGGTAATGGAATCAATCTATTATACATCTCAGTATAAAAGTACAATAATGTACAACAATTATTCAAACTAGTCTAAGGTTCAACTACTAAATTTCAAGTATTAAACCAAAGTCGACAATAAGTCCGGAATCACCACTCTAACTCATCTTCTCTCATCATCTTCTTGACCCCAATCATGTCCCACCTGTTGTCATGCACACATACAAAACAAGACAACAGCCGGATACTCCGGTGAGAATAAATCCCAGTATAAAACATGTATACATGCATATACACAATACAAATCATAAAGCATATTATCATGCATAAAATTCATAACAATAGGTTTCATAGTCTAGGAAACCCAATCAAAATAAGCATGCAGTAACAATGGATTCCATAATCTCTGAAATCAAAATCAAATAAGCATGCAAATCAATTCAATTCATATCTTGACTCGACTCGACTCTAACTCTAGGGATCCCGGTGTGAAAAAAACGTCACGGTCTGTCACCTACCCTCCCAATCGGGGTAGCTGTACGTCTTATTCCTAGACTTCGGTCATGTCTGTATCGAATGTCTACAATCGGAGTGAATCTGATCCGAAGCGTCGATACCACCGAACATCTAGTTTGGCAAGTCTGCCAATAACTCTCCTATGTCAAATGCTTGAATATAGATCTATAAACAAGGCATCGTCATATCAAGAGATTTGAATATAATTCTATAAACAAATCAATTATATCAAAAGGTAAACAACAACCCTAGTATGTGATTTTGTTGGGCAACTCAAATTGAATCTCATTTGAGTTGTGTCTTCCCCAAAACAAAACATGAATTATACCTTTCTCTTCTCGGTCTGACGAAGACGAAGTCTTGTATTCCAATCTATCCATAACTAGTCTGGCAATGACAATCGTATAAATACAATATCAGTATATAATTCAATTCAAGACCTGTTCTGATCAATACTCAAATCGATATATAATCTGATCCATATCTGAACAAGGTACAATCTAATTCATATCAATGATATCATGATACAATCGAAATCATTACTGAATCTGATCAATATCAATCTACTGATGTTTCGACGGCATAACAATACAGTCACGATAAACCCGTCTATCTCAACATCACAGATATAATACCAGAATTCATAACCAGTATCAGTACAACTCACAATCTGAATAATAACACAACTCTGATATAAAATCTCAACTAAATCAACTCTGAAATTCATAACAATTTCATAAACAGTCTATTCTTTAATCTGACTTCAGTTATACCATGTCTACTGTAGCAGAAACATCATATCTGATTCATATTCAATTCTGACGATATCATAAATTCAAATCATGTCTAAACGTAATGAAACTTACGTTCCAGTTGTAGCCTGCGTCGATAGGAACACAGTACTGAAGTCGAATTCAAAAACAGACGGACGGATTTCTCACAAAAGGCGTAAGAATATTTCAATTCTTTTTTTGAACTTCCCTCGGTTCTTTCCTCCCTTCCTTCTCATGAATTTGCATGCAGGTATATATATATATATATATATATATATATATATATATATATATATATAGATCACATTGCATGTAAGGCACATGGCTAAATGTGCTTATTGCACGTTTCACCGCGGGTGCGGTATTTCTCACACCGCGGGTGCGCTAGGCATATTGATCATCATCCAAAATTTCAGAAACAGCGACCGCGGGTGCGCTCTGTCTTGCACCGCGGGTGCGCTGACCTCACTGTAGCAGAACCGCGGGTGCGGTCTATCTAGCACCGCGGGTGCGGTGTCACTTCCGTAATTAATCTCCAACTCTCTGTCCATCAACCGCGGGTGCGGTCTTGTTCGTAGCGCGGGTGCGGTCTATATTTCATGCACCACTTCATAATCTCATTTAGTGCTTCTCATTACATGTCATGCATACTCATATCTTCCGAATATCACATCAATGAAGACTAATAAATCTCGAGCCTTACATTTCTCCCCCTCTAAGAAATGATTTCGTCCTCGAAATCACAAGTAATCAATTCAGATATATCAGAAGAAATGTATACAGAGTTTAAATCAAAACTCATTTCAATGAATCAATTCTGAAATCTTAATATCATGCCAAGTTCTGTCTTTCAGATAGTCTCTTTGAGGCCCTGTCACTTACTGTATTTTCAATAATAGAATAGTCTTCATTCTGAAATATCTTTCTTGTACGGATCTGTGATTCTAAATTGAAATAATAATTCAAGAGCATAATATCATAATACCCTTCGAAATAACTCTGACCGAATCAATCTCACAATACTGGCTATACAACATCCGTATATATCAATCAACAGCTCATACCAAATCAATATCATCAGCTGTTATCAAATCTGTTTATCCCAGTCAAGGATATATTAAATCTTCGGCCCCAAATACCAATCGTCATCATTCAACGTTGGCATATTAAGTCTGTCTGGTCTGAGCTATCTTCATTCTCTTCTGAATTAGCTACATTTTCTTTGTCATATCTCTGACCGTATCAAATCTTATCTCAGGTATCTCCGAGATATTATTCTTATATCAAAGAAATCTGCAGTACTCACTGTACAATATATCGTCTGTAACTATCTCATTACTCTTCTGATGGCTATTATCATACTATAATTCATAGGATGACAATATGTCATATTAACTGGTGCTAGCATCCAGCACTGCCACTCCCTGGATATCTCTCAATATCCGAATAGTACGCTCTGGCTATCTGTCAGTCTGTGGATAATATATGAATGAGTTCATGGTACGTTCTGCCACAATTACAAACTCAATCAAAATCACAATCTGATATAGTCTAGTTCTACATTCTGATCAATCTAACCATTTCTTTGACATCGATCTGTGTCATTTGGTCATGTTTGTACGTCATCTTGTACAACTAATAGATATAGATTGAACAATCTGTCAATCACAATCATATCATATCACAATCTGGAAAGTATTGCAGTAATCTTATTACGAAATTCATCTAAATATACTCCCCATATCTAGTCAAGAATATATACAAATTCTGAAATAAATCTTCTGATCTCTATCTTTCTATCTTCATTTATTGGCGGTTCAGAAATTTCAGTACAATTCTGCCAACATTTCAGCATAAATTCTGTCATAACTGATTTAATCTGTCTATATCAAACTATCTGTTCGAATTATCATATACTTTCTGTTACCTGAACGACTACTGAATCCATTTCTGTGCGCTTCTGACCCTATCTGTCATTTCCAATTCGAACTATTTGGTATAAACAATCAGTTAATAATATAAATTAAAGAAAAATACCTACCTGGTATTCGGTTCTGATTGTCGATATCAAATTCTGTTGTACAATTCTGAAACATTTGACATCACAAGATAATCATTCTCATACCGTAAAATTACATATCTGTCACTCTGATCGATGCTCTGTTCTGATTATTGAAATTAAGCTCTGAACATTCTGATTATATTTCTGATCTACTGAAATTTTTGAATTCAACTCTGATTCGGTTTGAATAATCTATATCAAACACTGACTCAAAATAACAGTACTATCAAATCAGATTCATAATATCAATAATCTATACTGATCTACTGAGTTTTGTAAACTCATAAAACGGCAATTCCTGGCAATATTGTCAATTCTGACTAATCAATCACATCTTCTTGTCGTTCTGATCAACTGCTATATATCATCTACAAATATAATATGCCCTCAAACAATATAAGCTGTCTCAAATATAGTGTTAGAACAATAGCAATACTCAAGCAGATACAAAATAACAATCGTATACGAAAATCTGCCAACTCAGACCAAAATAAATTTCTGACAATTCTGACATTTCTGAAATTTTTGATATCGGTAATATTCTTATCTACTGATCATGATCTCAACTGTGTCAAAATCAATCAGTATACTAACTTCAGATATCGTATATTCTGAATACCATCTGTTTCAAGCATGATTCATATCTGAATAATATCTGTATACAATATTCACAGTTCTCAGAGTATTCAATACAATCTTCAGATATTCGATTCAATCAATCAGATGCTACAAATATATCAAAATGTCATAGATATAACGAGCATGAAATCATCGGAATATCTCTGAACATACTGAAATATGCCACCGAGCAACACTAAATCAAATGTAACTCCTGGTCGGTACTCTTCTACTGATCTTTTAATTCTTTCACTTCATTCAGTGACATTCTGCACATTCAATATCATTCTGTACTGAATTCTAATAAAACAAACAGTACCTGGTCTCCATTCAATTCTGAAATCTATCTGTTTGATATAAAACAAATCTGAAATCTTATCTGGGCCAACATCAGCCAACTCGTACATCACTGGCAAATCCGCCAATGCTAGACTCGATTTCAGTATGTCTACTGAATACATAAGGATGCCATCTGCTCCTTTCTGTAATAATCGAGTCATAGACAATACAGATATCCAAGGAATTATAGATCTAGAATCCTTACCGAGGAATTTCTACTCATCATTCCTATCTGGTCTGAATCTTATATTTTTCTGTCAGGAATCTACAATAGTTCTGTACTTGTTCAGCATATTAATATCAATAATACGGTCAAATCAGAAATACAAGTACATCATAATCTAACTCAATCTTATTCTCATCTTACTGTAGTATACAATATTTCACAGAAATCTCTGATATCAATCTTTCTTTCCAAAAATAAGGAAATCGATACTACCGTACAATCAGACTCAACAGGTACAGCATATCTCAATGCAACTCAGTCAAAGGTAATCATAGGGAATGCATTAGTATATATCAATACATATGCAATATAATCATAAAAATAGTACCTGCCACTCTATCATCAGGTGTGTCCGGTGTCTGTTCCTCGGTCTTCTGCTCCCTAAAATCTTCGGGAACTTCTCTGAGGACAAACTCTAGCAAGGTGTCCTGGTTGTCTACAAATTTGACAACTACCAGTCACTCCCTGGCATTTCTCTGTGGAATGTCTCCCTCCGCAAGTTCTGCAATATACTCCAGTATGACTCGGGTTGGAACTACTGGAGCTAGACGAACCACTCAGTCCGCTCCCTAACTTCTTAAACTCTTTCTTTCGAGCTTTCAGCAAATCTTGCTTTCCACTCGTGCTGCCACGATCAAATCGGAGAGGGGATTGCTGTGTCTGGGGTTGCATCGCACACACCCTTTTTAGTTGTCTAATCAGACTCGCCTCCGCTCTCTTTGCTTTACTCAAGGCATCAGCAAAATGATAAGGTCGCTGCATATTCATCAATGCAACTATCTCCGAGTTCAATCCTCTGATGAACTGATCCGCTACAGCTTCATCATTCCCAATTACCTGAGGAGAAAAACGCAGTAGAATAGAGAATTTCGCAACATATTCTTCAATATTAAGTTGACCTTGTCTCAAATTCTCAAACTCTACTCTTTTATCTTCCCGGTACGAAACTGAGAAAAATCTTCGATAAAATTCAGTTCTGAATATTTCCCACGAAATCACTGTACCTCTCTATTCTAGCATTCTTTTACTTGTAATCCACCAACTTCTGGCAGTCTCTCGTAACTGGTGGAATATCAGTTTAATTCTCTGTTCATCTGAATAATCAAGTAAATCAAACAGTATTTCTATGTCATCAAACCAGTTCTCACAATCTTCAGATGTCTCGACACCACTCAGAATCGGCGGCTGAAATAACTGAAATTCTTCCAACTGTATTTCCATCTGAGTTTCTGATACATCTATCTGTTCAGTCAAAGCACTACCCCTTTCTGGAATTCTCCGTGGAGGTATATCTGCTTATCAAAACATTAGTACTCAAATACTACAAATCTGTTCCAATCTTTCTCTGATCATCTTACTGCTGATCATGAATCAGATCTGATTCATACTCAATAATACATATTACCAATTCAAATCAGATAATTAGATAACATGTATTTCAAAGCAGTAAGGCATACTGTCATGCTATCACACACAATGTAAGTCAACATCAAAATAAATCTCATGCTAGCAATCACATGCAAGGAAAGAAAACTCAATCTACCCCGCTCATTCTCTTCTATCTCAGTCTAAAGGATCTATCGCTCTGATACCACCTGTTGTGGGGACCCGGACGCTAATCATTTTCTTAATCATCTTTGGGATTTAATTATCAATTAAGATAAACAGGGTCTAAAAATTTTTCTTTAAATGCGGAAGGTAATGGAATCAATCTATTATACATCTCAGTATAAAAGTACAATAATGTACAACAATTATTCAAACTAGTCTAAGGTTCAACTACTAAATTTCAAGTATTAAACCAAAGTCGACAATAAGTCCGGAATCACCACTCTAACTCATCTTCTCTCATCATCTTCTTGACCCCGATCCTGTCCCACCTGTTGTCATGCACACATACAAAACAAGACAACAGCCGGATACTCCGGTGAGAATAAATCCCAGTATAAAACATGTATACTTGCATATACACAATACAAATCATAAAGCATATTATCATGCATAAAATTCATAACAATAGGTTTCATAGTCTAGGAAACCCAATCAAAATAAGCATGCATTAACAATGGATTCCATAATCTCTGAAATCAAAATAAAATAAGCATGCAACTCAATTCAATTCATATCTTGACTCGACTCGACTCTAACTTTAGGGATCCCGGTGTGAATAAGACGTCACTGTCTGTCACCTGTCCTCCCAATCAGGGTAACTGGACGTCTTATTCCTAGACTTCGGTCATGTCTGTATCGAATGTCTACAATCGGAGTGAATCTGATCCGAAGCGTCGATACCACCGAACATCTAGTTTGACAAGTCTGCCAATGACTCTCCTATGTCAAATGCTTGAATATAGATCTATAAACAAGGCATCGTCATATCAAGAGATTTGAATATAATTCTATAAACAAATCAATTATATCAAAAGGTAAACAACAACCCTAGTATGTGATTTTGTTGGGCAACTCAAATTGAATCTCATTTGAGTTGTGTCTTCCCCAAAACAAAACATGAATTATTCCTTTCTCTTCTCGGTCTGACGAAGACGAAGTCTTGTATTCCAATCTGTTCATAACTAGTCTGGCAATGACAATCGTATAAATACAATATCAGTATATAATTCAATTCAAGACCTGTTCTGATCAATACTCAAATCGGTATATAATCTGATCCATATCTGAACAAGGTACAATCTAATTCATATCAATGATATCATGATACAATCGAAATCATTACTGAATCTGATCAATATCAATCTACTGATGTTTCGACGGCATAACAATACAGTCACGATAAACCCGTCTATCTCAACATCACAGATATAATACCAAAATTCATAACCAGTATCAGTACAACTCACAATCTGAATAATAACACAACTCTGATATAAAATCTCAACTAAATCAACTCTGAAATTCATAACAATTTCATAAACAGTATATTCTTTAATCTGACTTCAGCTATACCATGTCTACTGTAGCAGAAACATCATATCTGATTCATATTCAACTCTGACAATATCATAAATTCAAATCATGTCTAAACGTAACGAAACTTACGTCCAGTTGTGGCCTGCATCGATAGGAACACAGTACTGAAGTCGAATTCTAAAACAGACGGACGGATTTCTCACAAAAGGCGTAAGAATATTTCAATTCTTTTTTTGCACTTCCCTCGGTTCTTTCCTCCATTCCTTCTCATGAATTTGCATGCAGGTATATATATATATATATATATATATATATATATATATATATATATAGATCACATTGCATGTAAGGCACATGGCTAAATGTGCTTACTGCACGTTTCACCGCGGGTGCGGTATTTCTCACACCGCGGGTGCGCTAGGCATATTGATCATCATCCAAAATTTCAGAAACAGCGACCGCGGGTGCGCTCTGTCTTGCACCGCGGGTGCGCTGACCTCACTGTAGCAGAACCGCGGGTGCGGTCTGTCTAGCACCGCGGGTGTGGTGTCACTTCCGTAATTAATCTCCAACTCTCTGTCCATCAACCGCGGGTGCGGTCTTGTTCGTAGCGCGGGTGCGGTCTATATTTCATGCACCACTTCATAATCTCATTTAGTGCTTCTCATTACATGTCATGCATACTCATATCTTCCGAATATCACATCAATGAAGACTAATAAATCTCGAGCCTTACATTTCTCCCCCTCTAAGAAATGATTTCGTCCTCGAAATCACAAGTAATCAATTCAGATATATCAGAAGAAATGTATACAGAGTTTAAATCAAAACTCATCTCAATGAATCAATTCTGAAATCTTAATCTCATGCCAAGTTCTGTCTTTCAGATAGTCTCTTTGAGGCCCTGTCATTTACTGTATTTTCAATAATAGAATAGTCTTCATTCTGAAATATCTTTCTTGTACGGATCTGTGATTCTAAATTGGAATAATAATTCAAGAGCATAATATCAAAATGCCCTTCGAACTATCTCTGACCGAATCAATCTCACAATACTGGTTATACAACATCCGTATATATCAATCAACAGATCATACCAAATCAATATCATCAGCTGTTATCAAATCTGTTTATCCCAGTCAAGGATATATTAAATCTTCGGCCCCAAATACCAATCGTCATCATTCAACGTTGGCGTATTAAGTCTGTCTGGTCTGAGCTATCTTCATTCTCTTCTGAATTAGCTACATTTTCTTTGTCATATCTCTGACCGTATCAAATCTTATCTCAGGTATCTCTGAGATATTATTCTTATATCAAAGAAATCTGCAGTACTCATTCATGCTCTTTGATTTCTTCCCCCTTTTTGTCAAACCAATCTATCTTCACAGATAATCTTCGAATGTCAGTGGAAAGAATTTTGACATCTGAGGAGATACTTGAGACAGCAGATTGTAAAAAAGTCTGTAGCAATTTCATTTTATTAGAAACAGAAGTTTCAAATCGCTCAACTCGTTGACTGATTATATCCTGAGTTGTATAGAGACTTTGAGCTAGACCTCTATTATTCTTCATCTCAAGCACAGTTCGGGTAAGAGACTCCATGGTTGCTTGAATGTCTTTCAGTTTTGCTGAATCAAATTCAATTTGACAGTATGAGACAATTGTGTGGATTGAATTTTCTTGATTTCAGTAATCATCTGCTGCATATTGTGCTGCATATTCTGGATTTCTTCAAGGACAAGATCCATTTCTGTAGATTGAAGATGAGGTGACTGATCAGATGTTCCCTGTGTTTGATCTTTAGAGGCTTGATCAGAAATTACTAGAATCCTGTTCTGGACTTCAGTTTCAGCAGTTGTAAGATCAGGGACTTCTGATTCAATGACTTCTTCTGCAGTCTGAGTTGTAACTACAAAAATTTGTGCCTCTTGTTGTTCTTGCACCAAATCTGGGGCTTGCTTTTCAGTTGGAAAATTTTCAATGATTAATTGAGTTTCCTCCGATTCAGTTAGTTCTTTTTCTGAAGTTTGGATGGGCACTTCAGTTTGTTCTTCAGTCTCAGCAGATATTTCTTGCTGAATTAATTCTTCAGCAACAAGAGGCTCAACTGGTTCTTCAGATGATATCTGAACCTCTTGTTCTGGTTTCTCAGTTGAAGGAGCAACTGATTCAGAATTTATTGCTTCTAGCTGAGCTTCCAGGGCTACTGTCTGAATGATTTCATCAATATTGGTAAAAGGTAATTCAGCCTCGGAATACATGTGTTGATCAGCAGATGATTGTGGCATATCCTGAACAGGTTCTTCAGCAACCGGTTGTGGAGATGGCTCTTTCTGCTGGGAGGAGAATGTATCTTCTTCAGTTTTTGAACAGGAGGATTTTTCAGGAAGAACCAATTCCTGATCCTGTTCCCAAAATCTGATTTCCCTTTGTAGGCCACTAAGATCTGAGTCCAGTTGGGTGAACACAGCTCTATCATGATATGCAGTTGGACCTATGGGATTGTAGTTGGATTTCAGCTTTTCAACCATTCTAGTCAGCTTTTTGGCTCGAATTTGATCAAAGAAATATTTTTGCCTCTCCAGTGCCTGGGCAGTAGTAGCGGCTTTGACTTTGTTCAACACAATCGCTTCAAGTTTAATAAACTTTTTCAGTTGGGATTTGTGCTTCAGCTCTTTGGCAAAAATCTCAGTCCTAAAACTCTTCCAACTATCAAAAGATTTTAGTTTCGATGTGGCAAATGCATTTACCTGTTCCCAAACCAGGTCAATGTGAGTTTGGATGGCATTAGATGGTTTTGGCTTTTCAACTAGCGTGCCCTTTCCTTTTTCAGTAGTGAGAATGTGAGGAATATCCAAACCAGAGTGAGTGGTTTCCACTTGTTCCCGCAATATAACGCCTTTAGATCTGGCTGGAGGCAAAATGGTAGGGTGATTTACATGAGTCAAGGGTGCTCTTACTTTAGCGGGTGCCTTTTCTTCAGTAACTGAATCATCAGGTGGAACAACCTGCAAAAGGATAGCCTGAATAGGCTGTTGGGCAGGTGATTGAGTCAATCTCTCAGTTGAAATCCACCGCTGTTATTGGTTTAGTTTTTTGCGTCCTCGGTCTCTTGAAAAGCTTAGGAGAAGGAGTTTTCTCCGAATCTGATTCACTGATAATCAGTTTTCATTTTGCAGTCTTCAATTCGGCCAAAGTTTTGGCCTTCTTGACTGGTGTTGGAGCAGGTGGTTGCGTCCCAACCTCCTGTTTGATTTTCAAAAACTATTTGGGAGAAATGTCCAGTTTGGTCTTTGGCGGCAAGATGTTCTTGGCAGTGAATACCTTGAACTTTGATGATTTTCCAGCATTGTCAGCTACCAATCCCTTTAGTTTCAGAAGATAACTGATTGGAATAGCAAAGCCTCTTGATTTTTTGGTAGATTGAAGCATATTCCTCAGAATATTTAAAATGATATGCCTCCAGTTAGCTTTCTTCTCTCCCATGATGATGGTCATCATTTGGAATTTTTCAAGAGTAAGGGCAGCATAAGAGCCTGCCTTAGCCAATATGCCCTTCGCCACAATGTCGGCTAATAACTGAATTTCTGATTTCAGCTCTTTCTTTGGATCGGAAACTTTGATTTTTCGCCTATCAGCAGACAGCAAAGATTGCATTTCCTCAATGTAAGATGTTTTGACTTCAGAGAAGCTGACGTACCCATCAGTTGGCAAAGAGAAAATTTCTCCGAAGGCCTCTTCAGATAGGATCAACAGCTGATCATTGACAGTTACAGAGATACTTCCATCAGTAGGGACAAACCCCTTCAGATAGAATTCATTTACTTCCTTGGGGTATATCTCCTGCGAAGATTGTCCCAAAAACATCCTGAGACCAGCAGATTCAATCTTCAGAAAGATGTTCTTAATTTCAGCTTCTTGAACTGATAAAACTGAGTCAAAATCAATGGCCATAGTGTTCAACACGTGATCTGGGATTTGATTCGCCATTTCGAAAGATAAAACGATCTGAAATTCGTAAAAGATAAGCTCTGGAATTAGTATGCTTTTAGGAACTGATTGTATTCGTAAGAAAGAAAACTGAATTGAAGCGGGCATAGTACAGTTGTACGTGACTGTTCAAATTCGGGACACGTGTCAGTCCATGAAAAAATTGAATAAAAATATGTGTGTGCTGTAAGCGTGTGTGCAAAAAAGTGAGCGGTTTAAAATAGGCCACGTTATGAAACTGCGGTCACGTCAGTTGATTTGGAATATAATATGATTAATTAGTTAACTTATGTGAGAAGATTAGTGAAATTCCCAACTTAACGATCAGTTGTAAGACCGTGTCCTTTCAGTTGAGAGTTTACTAACATTTGTCTTCTCAGTTAACCTCTTAAAAACTGATATTCCCCCTTAATCGGAGCATAGAATAATTAAAGTGACGATATAAAAATAAATTTAAAGGTCAGAAAGATTATCGTTTCCAATTTGTTGTTGTGTTTTTATTTTCTGCAAAGAATTTTATTAGTAAAACAGCATCAATAATAATTTTAAGACAAGTCAATTAAACCAAGAATATTGCGAAAGTAAGAAAACTTAGTCTCGGGTAATGGTTTGGTGAAGATGCCAGCTGCTTGTTGCTCAGTTGAAATATACTCCAGTCTAATGTTCTTCTTCAAAGCATGATCTCTAATGAAGTGGTGCCTGACATCTATATGCTTGGTCCTTGAATGAAGAACTGGATTATAGGTGATGGCAATTGTGCTCGTATTGTCACAAAATATGGGCGATTCATTTGTAATTACTCCATAATCTCTCAGTTGTTGCTGGATCCAGATCATGTGAGAACCCGGTTTTTTCGAAGCAAAGCACCTCAAAAAGCTCGGAAATTAGCTCAAAAAGAAGCCGAGGCAATGCAAAACCTTGAGAATTGAGGGTACGTCGCTCGGAAGAGGAAACCCTCAGCTCACAAGCTAAAACCCTCAGCTCAAGGAAGCTCATTCATTCTTGGGGAGAAAACCCCTAGCTTATGAGCTCGATCTTTCAGCTCAAAGAAGCTCAACGAAGCTTGTCCTAACAAGACAAAAAAGGGAGCTAAAAGATGAGCTAAAGGCTTGGATAAATTAAGTATGCAAGAAATAACCTTTGAGTTAACCCATGAAGGAGCTGCGGGAGAAGCTAAGGGTTAGGACATATTGATGATGCAGGAAGTGACTCTTTAGAAAATCAAGGTCACATTTAAGGAGTGCATGAGATTTTGAACCACATTCATGACTAATCTTGGAAGTTTGGACTACAATTATGGCCATTCTTGGAGGCCAAGATTTCGGCCAAGGGCTATGTGAAGAGCCTTGAGTGGGCCTATAAATAAAACATCTAGGTTGAAAGAAAGACACTCCAAAAGAAAGCAAGAAATTTCGGTTCCCTCTCCCCTTCACTCTCAAAGTTTCGGCCACTCCCCTCCACCAAAATCTCCAAGTTTTCGGCCTAGGCTAGCAAGGAGGAAGGAAGGAATTTTCGTATAGTCGATTGCGGAAATCTTACGTCGAAGTGCTGTATAAGTGAAGACTGCAATTGCTAAAGTCGCGCCGAAGTGCTGTCGAATTTTCAGAAGAAAGCTTCGTTCAAAAATCTACAAGTGTAAGTGGGCTTTTGTTATATATTCGTTTGTATTTTTAAACTTGAATATATATTATGACATGCATGATTGTGTGTCTCCATTTTCGAAAATATGAAGTCTGTCTCTTTAAAATTTCGATCGATTATGTGCTCTGTTTGTTGTTCGAAATTCTTTGGTTCCGCTGAATCCGCCTGAAACTCTGATATCTGAAAACTATGATACGTTCTGTCTGGTAAACTCTGAAATCTTTGTTACACTGTTACGATTCAATTTGAAATGAGACGAGAATTGTGATTATGTCTGGCCCCAATGGTGGGTATAAAACCATTTCCGTTTGGCCCCCAATGGTGGGTATAAAACCATTTCTGTCTGGCCCCCACCGGTGGGTATAAAACCGAGTTCTGGCCTCAACCCTTAGAGGACTAACATATTGGGGACAATTTGACCTTGGAAATGAGATGAGTAACAGTGTTCTGTTTGTTCCAATCTGTTCTGTTCTAAATTGTTCTGATCTGTTTCTGAACTTCTCTGAATCGTCTGATAACCTCTGTCTCATATTTGTTTCGTTTCTGTTATGATGAGTTAAAAGTAATAAGATTTGAAATTTTGTTAAAGAAATGTTTTAAAGATTAAGTTCTATATGTATCATTGGAAATCGATCGACCCCCACTTGCTGAGTGTTTTCCAAAACACTCACCCCTTACAAATTTCAGATAAAAACGAGGAGCAACTGAAAGAGGAAGATCAAGATGCTTTTTGGGGATGGTGAATCAAGGATCGAGATAAAGATTCAAGAATTTTATTTTTTTGTTTGTTTTGTTCCGCATTTGCAACTCTGATGTATTTTATTCTATTGTCAATGTAAAGACAATGTTTTAATTATGAAAAAGACTGGTTTTTGGCATTTTGATACGAGGCTTAATTGTTTTCAAGAAATTGTTAAACAATGCCGGATGTCACCGACGCTTCGGACACGGGGCGTGACAGATCAGTTGTGCACAACAACTACCAGCAGCAAGGTATTGTGCTTCAATTGTTGAGGTAGCTATGGATGTCTGCTCTTTGCTGAACCAAGAGATCAGTCTGTCTCCTAGAAATTGACAAGATCCACTTGTACTTTTACGATCAAGCTTACATCCTGCATAATCTGTATCTGAATATCCAACTAAATTGAAAGTAAAGTCTTTAGAATACCATAACCCAACATTTTGTGTACCCTTAAGATATTTCAAAATTCTTTTAGCAGCTGAGAAATATGATTGCTTAGGATTTGCTTGAAATCTAGCACACATACAGACAGAAAATACAATATCAGGACGACTGACAGTTAAGTACAACAATGAACCTATTAGACCTCGATATAATGTCCCCTCAACTGATATTTCCCCTTGATCAGTGTCCAATTTTACTGATGAGCTCATGGGAGTATTTGCAGCTGAACATGATTCCACGCCAAATTTCTTTAGCAGCTCCTTTGTATATTTAGTTTGACTGATAAATATACCAGTCTCCAGTGGCTTCACTTACAGTCCAAGAAAGAATGTCAGTTCACCCATCATGCTCATTTCAAACTTATCCTGCATTAGCTTAGCAAACTTTCGCATAATTTGGGATTAGTTGACCCAAATATGATATCATCAACATAAATTTGAACTAATAAAATGTGATCATTCTTAGCAAATTTGAACAAGGTCTTATCAACTGATCCAACAGAAAAATCATGATCAGTTAGAAATTTTGAAAGAGTTTCGTACCAAGCTCTGGGAGCTTGTTTAAGACCATATAAGGCTTTGTTCAAATGATATACATGATCAGGAAAGTTGTGATTTACAAAACCTTGGGGTTGTTCAACATATACTTCCTCTTGTAGTTGACCGTTCAGGAATGCACTCTTTACATCCATCTGATAGACCTTGAAGTTCTTGTGTGATGCATAAGCAAGAAAAATTCTGATTGCTTCCAGTCTTGCAACTAGAGCATACGTCTCATCATAGTCAATTCCTTCTTCTTGCCTATATCCTTGTGCCACTAATCTTGCTTTGTTGCGTCCAACTGAACCATCCTCGTTCAGTTTATTTCTGTATACCCATTTTGTACTTATAATAGTTTTTGAAATTGGTCTTGGAACTAAGTTCCAGACATTGTTATAAGTGAACTGATTTAGCTCTTCTTGCATTGCATTTACCCAGTTAGGATCAGCAAGAGCTTCATCAGTTTTCTTCGGTTCTAGTAGTGAAACAAAAGCTGAATAGATAAATAAATTTAGCATTTGATTGCGAGTTCTTACTGGATCAGATGAATTTCCTATTACCAGTTCAGGTGGATGTGATTTTCTCCATCTGTACTCAGTATTTGTTGTATCAGCAATTTCTTCAGTTGGTAACTGAACACAGCTTTCAGTCTCAGTTGGTGCTTCGTCAACTGGTATTTGAATGTTATCATTATGCTCTATCAACTGATCATCAGCAACGACTTCCTGCACATCTGATTGGTCCAGTACTTCTGGTTCAGGTGTTTGAAGTATGTTTTGATTGCCATGACTTTCATTTTTTCATCATCTTCCAAAGTGATATCTGTAAATCGATCAACTAGCTCAACTTGATCAGTTGGCTTATCAGTTAGTTCAGTTTCATCGAAATCAACATGAGCAGATTCTTCAACATTTAGGGTTTTCTTATTGAAGACTCTATAAGCTATACTAACTGATGAGTATCCAAGAAATATTCCTTCTGCAGATTTATCATCAAACGCTTTTAAATAATTTTTACCATTATCAAGAATAAAACATCTGCAGCCGAATATTTTGAAATAAGTAATTATACTTTTTCTTCCATGCCAGATCTCATATGGTATTTTCGTATGATTTTTATTAATCATTGATCTGTTCTGAGTGTAACACGCAGTGTTTACTGCCTCTGTCCAAAATCTTTGAGAAATACCAAAATCAGCAAGCATCGTTCTAGCAGCTTCTTTAAGGGTCCGATTTCTCCTCTCAGCTACACCATTTTGCTGAGGAGTTCTGGCTGCTGAGAGCTCATGCTTAATTCCAGCATTTTCTAGGAAATTTGAAAGAGTTTGATTGATGAATTCAGTTCCTCGATCAGATCTGATTCGATCAATTCCAACTGATTTTTCATTTAAAAGTCTTTTGAAGAGCTTTATTATTTGCCAAGCAGTATGGTCTTTAGATTTGAGAAAAATAACCCAAGTAAATCTTGAAAAATCATCTACGACTACCAAGGTGTATTTCATTCCTCCTAAGCTCATGACTGGTATAGGACCAAAGAGATCCATGTGCAACAGTTCTAAGCATCGGGATGAAGATTTACAGCCCTTATTTTTAAAAGAGGATCGTACTTGTTTACCATACTGACATGCTGAGCAAAGTTTTTCTTTTGAAAAGTCTATTTTGGGTAAACCAGTTACAAGTTCATGTTTACTCAGATAGGCAATAGTTTTAAAGTTTAAATGATTTAGTCTCTTATGCCACAACCAGTTTTTAGACGATTTGGAAGCAATAAAACATACTGGTGCATAAGTTTGATCATTCCAACTGACTTTATATGTGTTTCCACAACGTTTGCCAGTTAGTATGATTTCATTAGTTGAAGTTTTGACTGAACATGAGTTTTTGTCAAATTGTACTGAGAATCCACTGTCGCATAACTGACTTATGCTAATCAAGTTATACTTCAGGTTTTCTACTAATAGAACATCTTTAAAAGTAAAGTTACCATGGATAAGCTTACCCTTACCCACAGTTCTACATTTGGAATTGTCCCCGAAACTGATGTTTGAACCACTGTATTTGATCAGTTGAGATTACGCACTTGCATCTCCTGTCATATGTCGCGAACATCCACTGTCCAAATACCATATTGAGTTCTTGTTTGTACCTGTTACCCGCAATCACACACATAATATAACTTGGTACCCATATCTATTTGGGTCCTGAACTGATTAGTCCCTTAGGAACCCACACTTAGATTAGTCTAACAGAATTTCCAGTAGCTGTATTCCAAATGGTTTTTCTCGGCTTTTGTGTGCTTGGTGTGTAGTGTACAGATGATACAATATGTGTTTTAGCTTTATTCAACTGATTGTTCAGTCTATATCTCTTCTGAACTGGCTTGCAGTTATAGTAATTGAAATAGCTATTCGAATAGTTCTTGCGAAACCTCTTTGATAACTGACTTTGTGAATCAGTTGAGAATTTTTGATTATAACCAATCCAATATCTTCTAGCCTTGTTCATATTCTCAGTAGGTTGCTCAATCATTTTACTGGGCTCAATTTGTTCTTGTACCACTGTTGTTTTGACAAAGTGAATGTATTTCCCTTTGTCTGTTTTTAGCTTTGGTTGAGTATCATTTGGATACATTTCTCCTTGAGTGTTGAACCCTAAACCAGTTTTATCAGAAACTGATTTTTGTGAATTCTCCATCTCATTCAGTGCAGTAGATGACTTGTTCCAAGACTGAATGAGCTGAGTCTGTTTTGAGTTTTCAAGAATCAACTTTTGGATTAATGAATGATTTTTGTCTCTTTATGCTTTTAACTCAGCAATTTCCCTTTTTAGACTCAACCCATCAACTGATTCATCAGTTTTGGTTTTATTGTCTGTGGGATCAATTTGATTTGCTTTGATTTTTTCAAATGATGATGCAAGCTTTTGATACTCATTTACTATGTCATGTAGTGTTAGAATGAGTTCTTCTCGTGTGAAATCAGTTGAGCTGAAATCAAATACCTGTTGGCTAGATGATTCTTCTTCTGCATCATTAGCCATCAAGCACTTGACTTCCTCATCATCACTAGAGCTGCATGAGCTTTCTAGTTCTGACTCCTCACTGTCAGTTTCTGCCCATTTAGATTTGTTTTCTTCAGCTAAGAGTACCTCATGTTTCTTTCTGAAGGACTTCTTATCTTCTTTGGATTTTCTTTTGTGTTCATATGATTTCTTTCTTCTATCAGTTGAGCCTTGACTGTCCTTCTTGGGTTTAGGACAATCAGCAATAAAGTGACCTGATTTGCCACAGTTGTAGCAGGCATTTGATTCATCTTTGGAGCTGTTCCTTTGGTATGGCTTCTGGAAGTTTCCTTGATTCTTTCTCATGATCCTTCCAAATTTTTTGATGAACAATGACTTAGCATCACTGCTCAACTGATCAGCAGATTTCTCGACTGAATTGATTGGTACTGTTCTGACAGCACCTAGAGCAGTTGTGGCTGCAGGGGTAGATGGTTCTCCTTCTCTGGTCTGTAGCTCAAATTCATAAGCCTTTAAATCAGCAAACATATCATGAAGTTCAATATGGTTCAGATCTTTGGACTCTCTCATTGCCATGGTCTTTACATCCCATTCCTTGGGAAGACCTCTCATTACCTTCAGTGCAATCTCTTTGTTGGTATACACTTTTCCAAGTGCATTTAACTCATTGATGATACTGCTTACTCTTTCATCCTACTCGTGCATTGATTCTCCTGCTTTAATTTTGATGTTATCAAACTTTTGAACAGCAACAGAAAGTTTATTTTCTTTGGTTTGATCATTTCCTTCACACAGCTGGACCAGCTTTTCCCAAATTTCTTTGGCTGTCTTACACATCTTTATTTTGCTGAAGGTTACTTTGTCCAGCGTTTTGTACAGAATGTCTTTAGCCACATTATCAAGATTTGCTTTTCTTTTATCTTCAGTTGTCCATTCATCTCTGGGCTTTTCTATTCTTTGTGGTGCCCCTTCTGTTATGGCAACTGCTGTATTTGTTTTTAGAATTTTCATGGGTCCATCAGTTATGACATACCACATGTCATCATCTTGTGCAGCTAAATGAGCCTGCATTCTGATTTTCCAATCATCAAATTCTTCTCTGAAGAACATAGGAATTTTGTTGAATGAAGTCATACTAGCAAGTTTATAGATCAAAAGTATTCAAGAACAAGATTCAACTGCTCTGATACCACTTGATAAGATCGATTAACGTATCAAGAGTGTTTAGAAGGGGCGGTTTGAATAAACACTCACAATTAAAACTGATCTTTTCGAATTTTGAGTTCAGTTTGGTGACAAACTGATTCTTAGAATCTTGCTGGTCAATGACAATCAGTTAAACTAAAGTAGTTGCGGAAAGTAACTGACTGACAGGTAGAATACAAAAATGAAATAAAATTTTGAGTCTTCTATGTCTCTTTGTCGGTTGAATGTTCTTTCCCGAAACATGTTCAGTTGAAGGATGCTTAGCTTAAAAGCATACGGCTGAATGTATCAACTGATCGGTTTCCAACTGATCAGTTTTCTTTATTAGATCAACTGATTTCAGTTGTTAATTCCAGTTGCTGAATATAATTGCACGTATCAGTTGGTTGATCAGTTTGTCAAACTCCAGAATTTAGAGTCTGATTTTGAACACGGTCTAAGCTATAAAATGAAATATAAAAGTTAATGAGGGGTTCGGGATACGTTTTAAGAAATGAACCGAAGTATGTTTAAGGAGTTTGATAAGTTTGAGCGGGTCGTGTAGCAGTCCTGGCAGTGCCTTGATAACAGAAAATTCATATTTAAAATGTATATGTTGACATAGAACATGGATTTTTACATTAATGTTAGAAACACGCTGCATGCTTGGTTTTAAGGAAATGTATGTATACGCTTGAATTTTACAAGTGATGAATATGATGAAATGTTTTGTAGGAGGTGAGTTGGTTGTGACCAATACGAACACGAATGCGAACATGTAAAGCCAAGGCTAAGTGGATATGTAAAATTGTCGCTGATGTGCCCGCCGCCGAGTACTGGGGTTATACATAGATGGATCCATCGAATTAGATGAAAACCCGAGGACCTTGAATTCTTCCGCATAATATGATTATGAGACATGGGTTTAAGCAATATTTTTAAATGATTTTAAATCTTTTTTTACGTTGTTGAGTTGTCTGAAATTTGGTATTACGCTCAAGTTTCTTTTTATAAGACTTGTAGATTGATTAGATTTTAAGATTTTGTGTAACTTTAATTATTTTTATTCAGTGATTGAAAAATTTTAAAACGCTTGATTAAATTATTTAAATGTTTATGAGTGTGTGTATTTTCGGTCATATATTTTTTTAAAATATTTCTAGTAGTATTTTAGAAGTAGACGTTTCAGTTTTTATCAGAGCAAGGTCTCTTGTAGAGGGTTGTGCCACCGTCAGCTTCAAAAGCTCAGTCGTCAAGTCTCAAATCTGTAAGTTTAAATGTTAATTCTAGTATCCAAATAATACAGGCTTCCGCTGTATTACTCTGATAAAATAAGTGTTAAGCTATCCTTATGTCTCCTCAATCCCAATTACATTTACCTTCAAAATCCTCGTTTGCAAAACGCAACTTTAAACGACATATAATGACTTAGTTCTATTTTCCTATAACCTCGAATTCTGACTGTTCTCACAATTCCTAGACTAAGAAATGGGGGTCCAAACTTATCGCACCTTACTTTTCTTATACTATACCCAAATGTTCATTGACTTATAATATTTCGATATTAAAAGCCCAAAAGCATATTTTCTTAAATTTATTGAACTCAAGTTATGCTAAGGGTTTAAATCCAAATATTAGCATTTATGCAGTTCAACTTAAGAGATCTTAGCACCAAAAGTTACTAATCGACTTCTATCCTCGGTAATATACTTAAAAGTTAAACCTTATCTCGGCCACATAATAAAATTAGCCTAAGATCCTTGAATCAAATCTTTATCTTATGGCATCCAACTAATGTAATTTAACTATTTGCAAGTACTCCCAAATATATAATTGTTGCAAATCTTAAATTCGAGTAACGTTAATCCATAAAACCCAAAATGTACGATATCGATCTTCTACCTAAATAACAAAATCATTCTAGCACAAATTACATACTTAAACAATTTTCTTCCCAATTATAATATAGTTGAGGCCTAAGACCTTTGAACTTTTCTCATTGAAACGAATGTGGCATTCTTAAGTATCCTTAATGTTTAATTAATACTAGCGTATGAAACTTAATAAGTTATCCCTTGTTAGCGATAAACTTACTCTAATAATTCAACTTCACTTAAAATCCGTAGAATTCTAGAATCCGCATATCAAGATTTTAGATTTCTTACTCGATAAAAATCTTCGTATTCGTTCATTGGTAACCTATGTCGAACACCACTAATTCTTTCTTTGTTTTTATTTCACCCAAAATTTTCGTATTAAAAGTTATTTTATAAACTTGAAATTCAAGCTTACGCAACCCAAATACTCTTAGATAACATAATTACAACACACATATCCACTCATTCTCAAATTTTTAATGACTTTCAAAAACCCCTCAAAACAAGGAGTCTACCTCACTTCTTACATACGTCTAACAAGTACCCTAACCATCACTCATGCCCAACTTTCTAGAAAATTTTAACCCTAACACATGTATAGTGTGAGAACCCGAGATTTTACGATCCGAAGCAAATCAAGTAAGTAATACGAACTTGAAATTTTACTCAAACTAAGCTCAAAAATGTTTGTTCCAACTAAATAACTTGAATATTAACTTGGAGTTTCATTAAATTTAACTCGAGGAAGTAACTTCAAAGCTCGGGAATGAGCTCAACAGGAGGCCAAGCTACAAGTAATCGCATCCATCGAAGTATTGTCACGGGAGAAGTAAAACCCCAGCTCAAGGACTCGATCCTTCAGCTCGAAGAAGCTCAATCAAGCTTGTCCTAACAAGACCAAAAAGGGAGCTCTAAGTTGAGCCAGGGGTTTGGACAAATTAAGTGTGTAAGAAATAACCTTTGAGTAAACTCATGAAGAAGCTAAGGGGGGAGCTAAAGGACTAAGACATATTGATGATGCAAGAAATGACCTTATAGAAAACCAAGGTGACTCTTGAAGCATGCATGGGATTTTGGACTACAATTATGACTAGTCTTGGATTTGAGGAATGCATGGAATTTTTAGACTACAATTATTACTTTCTTGGGCATCAAGATTTCGGCCATGAGGTATCTTGAGGGGCAAAAATTACTCTATAAATAGCACTCAATGGTTGAAGGAAAAATGCTTCCAAAACCCAACCAAAATTTCGGCCCTTCCCCTCACTCTCCAAGAATTCGGCCAAGCAAGCAAGGAAGGAAGAAGGAAAGTTCGTGCAGTCCAGTACAAGAACCTTGCGTCGAAGAGCTTCTCGATCAACCACAGCATTCGTTAAAGTTACGCCGAAGTGCTGCCCGATTTTTTGAGAAGACGTGTTGTGCAAAAATCGGTAAGTGGGCTTTTGTTATGTACTTCGTTTGTATTTTTAAACCTTGTTATCAATAACATGACATACATGTTGGTGTGTCCTTATTTTCGAAAAATCAGCATGTTCTATTTTAAAGTTTCGATCGATTATGTGTTCTCGTCTGTGCTTCAAATTTCATGATTCTGCTGTGTCAGTATGAAAACTATGAAATCTGAATATCTGAAAAGTTCTGTCTGTTACTTCTGAATTTTTTTTGCGCTGTTACGAGTTGATTTGAAATGGGACGAGAATTGTAATTCTGTCTGGCTCCCATTGGTGGGTATAAAACTATGTTCTGTTCTGGCCCCTATTGGTGGGTATAAAACCATGTTCTGGCCTCACCCCTTAGAGGACTAACATATTGGGGACAATTTGACCATGAAAATGAGATGAGTAACAGTGTTGTGTTAGTTTGATTGATCTGTTTCTGAATTGCTCTGAATCATCTGATAAATTCTGTCATTTATTCGATTCGCTTCTGTCATGATAAGTTAAGAATATTAAGTTTTGAAAGTCTGTTAAAATGACGTTTTAAGAAAACTAAGTTCTATATGTATCTTTGGAATCGATCGACCCCCACTTGCTGAGTGTTTCCCAAAACACTCACCCCTTACAAATCTCAGATAAAAGTGAGGAACAACTGAATGAAGAAGAGCAAGATGCTTTCTGGGGTTGGTGAGTCGAAGATCAAGATCAAAACTCAAGAATTTTGCTTTCCTTTTGTTTCCGCTATTTGAAACTCTGATGTATTTTATTCCATTGTCATTGTAAGACAATACTTTATTTATGAAAAAGACTGGTTTGATTTGATACGAGGCTTTATTGTTTTCAATTTAATTGTTAAACAATGCCGGATGTCACCGATGCTTCGGACTCGGAGCGTGACATTTAAGTGGTTTCAAAGCCGCCAGGTTCATAATCCCGCTGGATTTTGATAGACAAAATTTGGCGAAGTCAAATTTTGGAAAAAGCCTAGTGTATCCCAATTTGAGTCCAACTTTCATCCGTTCTTGAAATTCAACTTCCATCTGTTTCCTAAATTTCGAACAGATTTCAAAAATCTATCCCTTCGATCATTTCACAAACTCTGAATATCGAAAATTTTCCACGAAAACTTTGTTTCTACTATTTGTGCTTTCTCTCCTTTATACGATTCTGATGCTTTGCTTTCGATTTTTATCCTAGGAAATGGCTGCTCCACGTACTCACGCTCAGGCTGCTCTTCGCATGCGTCAGCTCACGATTGATAATCAGACTAGGGAGATCACGACTTTGAAAGCGCAACTAGCCAAGGAAAGATTGGAGAAACAAGAGCTTAGTGAGGTTAGGCACATACTGGAGACCGACGTGCAGCAACTTACTCACCATCTGGATTTGGCTGAGAGCCAACTTCTACATATACCGACTGACTCAGCTCGCATCGGGCGCTTAGCTTCTCTCAACAGGGAGTTATTGGAGAGAGTAGAGATAGAGCGTGGACGTACTGCTCAGGCCCGTCAGCGCCAGTAGGAGTACAATGCCAGGCAGGATCGGTACATTTCGAAGCTCCACAGCGCTATGGACAGGCTTCAAGATCAGAATAATTACCTACATTTGGTGATAGAGAACATGGAGGAAGAGGAGGTAGAACTGATGGAGGTGGCCGGAGACGTCAGTGCCAGCGACAGCGACGGCGGAGAGATGATCGATTAGATTAGCATTATAATAAAGTATCTGGATTGTAGTAAACTTGTGACTAAGAAAATAATATGTGTACCAAAATATTTTTAAACTTTCTATTATCTTATTGCATATTTAAGAATGGATGAGTATCTTATTTAAATGTTTTTATAGGAAACCAACATGGACTTTCAAAGCATTATAAATGAACTTCAGAAACAACTTCAGGAAAAGGAGTCAGAAATTAAAACGCTGAAAGAAAAGAATGATAAACTTGAGAAAGATAACTATCAGTTGGACGGAAATAACGTGTGCATGATGGAGGATCTTCGTGAGGCTAGAGTGGAAGAGAAGAAACTACGCGAAGACGTTAGACGTTACGCGGCATACCATCTAGAGTCAGAACGTCAGCACGAGATCACCAAGCAAGAGTTGAAGAAAGCGTAAGATAGGATTTTTACGCTCGAAATTCGGGAAAATAGTCTTCTCAAAACCCAACTTCGTCTTCAGGAACGGATTGAAGAGCAAGAAATCGATGAAAAATTAAGTCAATCAACAATACAAGAACTACAGGACAAGTAAAAAACCTCGATCATCACAACACACAATTGCAGAATTACATCGAGCATCTACAAAATGAGATGGTCAATATGGAAGAACTCATGGAGCAACTGGAAGAAAACCCTGTGGAAGAAGAAATTAATGAAGCAGTAGGGGACGGAGAAGTAATAGACGAGTAAGGAGAGAGAGTTCTAGAATAGGCTTCGATTGTATTTGATTAATCATTTGTTTTGAAAAATATTTGGTTGTATGAAAATTTTTACAATTTAATGAAATTATTCCTTTGATTAAATATTGTGGCAAACAAATTAATAAAATACATGTTTATAGGAAATGGCAGGCAGACCACCCCAAAACAACCGTAACCCTCGTGGTGCCAACCAAGATGAAAACCCTCCACCACCACCTCCGAGAGTAAATCTCAGTCAAGAGGATATGATGGCAATAGCTACTATCGTAGCTGCAACGTTACAAGGATTCATCAATCCATTGGCTAACGCCATCCAACCACCACCTGAACCGCAACCGCGTGGGATTAAGTACCATTACGAATCT
Source organism: Primulina tabacum (assembly GCF_025594145.1). Taxonomy (NCBI): domain Eukaryota; kingdom Viridiplantae; phylum Streptophyta; class Magnoliopsida; order Lamiales; family Gesneriaceae; genus Primulina; species Primulina tabacum. The sequence goes on along the minus strand of NC_134563.1, from coordinate 24,382,349 downwards.
CTCAGAAGGAATCGAGTTCAAACTTTCGATGGGAACCCATACCCGGAAGTCAGTCATAATTGGCTTAAAAATGTCGAATCGCAATTACACCTACTTGAGGTGCCTGAAGAATTGAGAGTAGAGGTTGTAATACCGTTTCTTGAGGAGAGAGCACGAAAATGGTGGGAAACCGTGTCACCATCTCTAGCCGAAGTAGAAGATATCACATGGCAGATTTTTAAGAGAGAGTTTATGAAACAATACTATCCAGCCGAATTTCGTCTGCAGAAGCTGAATGAATTTGAAAATTTCAGGCAGACATCGGATATGACAGTAATGGAATATACCTCAAGGTTTAATGATCTGGGAACCTACGTCCCAACAATTATGTCTGATGAAACCTTGAAGATGCATCGTTTTAAGATAGGTCTGAACAGCCGGATTCAATCGGCTTTGGCGGTGTTCAAACCAAACAACTTTGCTGATTTGATGGGCGCGGACATGAGTGCGGAAACAGATATTAAGCGCCGTGAAGATGAAAACAGGAATAAGAGACCGTTGGTCAACCAAACTACTCAAAATGGTCCCAAGTTTAAGAAGCCGAATCATTCAAGTGGACCTCCAAGAGGAAATTTTAACGGTGCTGGCTACACCGAAGTAAAGTGGTGCGATACATGTCGACAGAAGCATGTTGGAGAATGTTATCGGAAGACAGGCGCTTGTTTTAAGTGCGGAAAGGTGGGTCATAGAATTAAAGATTGTTCAGACAACAAGGACAAAGGGTCGGGGTCCAGCAAGCAACATGAAAACAAGACTAATGCTCGGGTTTATGCAATAACCCATGAGAAAGCTGATAACACCAATGAAGTGGTGGCAGGTACCATCTTACTCAATAAAATGCCTGCATATGCTTTGTTTGATTGGTGCCACACATTCATTTGTGTCTAGAAGATTTGCTAAAAAGCTTAAACTTGAGCATGATATTCTTAGTGAACTGTTAAGAGTAGCAACACCTGCCAGCAAAATAATTGAAACACACAAAGTGTATCGAAACTGTAAAATTTGTATCAGCAATCAAACTTTTGAAGTGGAATTAATTCAACTCAATATGGTTGAGTTTGACATCATCCTTGGAATGGACTGGTTAGCTAAAAACCATGCCATGGTAGACTGTCAAAAGAAAAATATTAGACTTCAGACTTCGACTAAGGAGGAAGTCATATACCATGGAAGTCCAAAGAAAGGAAATCTCTGTTATCGGCCTTACAAGCCTGGAAGGCCATAAAAGGAGGAGAAGAGATTTATCTGGCAATGATCAATGAAGTCAAGGGAGAAGAAATTCCAAAGATGGAAGATATACCGATTGTTCAAGAATTTCTAGATGTTTTTCCCGAAGAGTTACCGGGTGAGATACCCGATAGGGAAATAGAATTTGAAATCAATTTGGTCCCTGATGCTGCACCAATATCAAAGGCACCATACCGAATGGCTCCAGCTGAATTAAAGGAGCTAAAGGAGCAACTGCAGGAATTATTAGACAAGAAGCAGATTCGCCCCAGTGCATCCCCATGGGGAGCCCCAGTGCTTTTTGTATAGAAAAAGGACGGAAGCATGAGGCTATGTATTGACTATCGGGAGTTGAACAAGATCACCATAAAGAATAAGTACCCACTCCCAAGAATACATGACCTTTTCGATCAGTTAAAGGGAGCCAAGGTCTTCTCAAAACTAGATCTGAGATCTTGTTACCATCAGTTGAAGGTCAAAGCTGAAGACATCCCTAAAACTGCTTTTAGGACAAGATATGGACATTACGAATTCACGGTAATGCCTTTTGGCCTAATGAATGCTCCTGCAGCATTCATGGACCTGATGAATCGGGTATTCAAACCATATCTCGACAAATTTGTGGTTGTCTTTATAGATGATATCCTTGTGTACTCACGAAGTGAAGAAGAACACAAAGAGCATCTGCGTCTCACTTTGCGGACACTTCGAGAAAAGGAACTATACGCCAAATTCAAGAAATGTAAATTTTGGTTAAAAGTGTGGCGTTCTTAGGACATATAATTTCTGAATTAGGAGTGTCGGTAGACCCTAAGAAGGTAGAGGCAATCAAGGATTGGCCACAACCAAAGACGGTGACTGAAGTCAGGAGTTTTCTGGGTTTAGCAGGCTACTATAGAAAATTTGTGGAAGGATTTTCTTCGATATCCATTCCACTCACCAAACTTATTCAGAAAAATTCGAAATTCATTTGGAATGAAGCTTGTGAAAAGAGTTTCGAAACCCTGTAGACGAAACTCGCATCCACACCAGTACTCATTCTTCCCGAGGATGGTAAGAATTTCACTGTATACGGTGACACATCAAAGGAAGGATTAGGGTGTGTGCTTATGCAGGAAGGTCAGGTAATTGCTTATGCCTCACGGCAACTAAATCCATATGAGCAGAATTACCCCACTCATGACTTGGAGTTAGCCGCAGTAGTATTTGCACTTAAAATCTAGAGGCACTACCTTTATGGAGTAAAATACGAAGTTTTTACTGATCACCAGAACCTCAAGTACATTTTCACCCAAAAGGAATTAAACATGAGGCAAAGAAGGTGGATGGAACTTCTCAAGGACTATGATTTGTCAATCAATTACCATCCGGGTAAGGCAAATAAAGTGGCAGATGCGTTGAGCAGGAGGAACCCTGGGAAGGTTAACTTAAATTCCATATCAGTGCAACCAAATCTCTGAGAGACCATCAAATTGAAGCAGAGTCAAGACACCTCCATACTTAAAATTAAGGAACAAATCCAAGAAGGAAAAGTTCCAGAATTTAAAATTGATGAAAATGGGATACTCTGGATGAAAGGACGATTGTTTGTGCCAAACGTCGATGGAATTCGAGAAGTGTTAATGGCCGAGGCACATAAATCGAGATTTTCGGTACATCCAGGGAGTACCAAAATGTATAGAGATCTGAAAAATAATTACAGGTGGAACAGAATGAAGAAAGACGTGGCTGTCTTTGTTTCCAAGTGCCTAACCTGTCAACAAGTCAAGGCAGAACATCAACGGCCTGGAGAACTTTTACAGCCATTGGAGATACCAGAATGGAAGTGGGATAACATCTCCATGGATTTCGTAGTTGGACTACCACGATCAAGGCAGGGTCACGATGGGATCCGGGTAATCATTGATAGATTGACCAAGTCTGCCCATTTCTTGCCAGTGCGGATGAATTATAATTTGGATAAATTAGCCACTTTGTATATGGACAACATAGTGAGGCTACATGGAGTTCCGGTAAGTATACTGTCTGATAGAGACCCAAGATTTGTATCAAGATTTTGGAAAAGTTTCCAAAAGGCTATGGGAACCAAGGTCACTCTCAGCACAGCCTATCATCCTCAGACTGATGGTCAAACTGAGAGGACGATTCAGACCCTCGAGGACATGCTGAGGGCATGTACTCTGGATTTTCCTGGGAACTGGAGTGAACAGTTACCACTGATAGAATTCGTCTATAACAACAGCTATCACAGTAGCATCGAGATGGCTCCGTATGAGGCATTGTATGGAAGGAAGTGCAGGTCGCCTCTATATTGGGATGAGGTCGGAGAAAGAGCTGTTACCGGACCAGAACTTATTCAGTTAACCATTGATAAAGTAGTCATAATCAAGGATAGACTCAAGGCAGCCCAAGATAGCCAGAAGAGCTGGGCCGATCTGAAGAGAAGACCCTTACAGTTGGAAATTGGTGAGAAAGCTTACATTAAGGTCTCTCCCATGAAAGGAGTAGTTCGGTTCACTAAATCCGGAAAGTTGAATCCGAGATATGTGGGACCGTTCGAAATACTGGAGAAGGTAGGAACCTTAGCTTACCGTCTAGCTTTACCGCCTAATATGTCCGGGATACATAATGTCTTCCACATCTCACAGCTGAGGAAGTATGTCCCAGATCCTAGTCATGTACTTAAGGTTACACCACAGATGATTGAAGGAAACCTGAATGAAGAACTCAAATATGAAGAAGTCCCTACCCGAATAGTGGACTCGAAAGACCAAGTGTTGAGGAATCGGACAATACCTTATGTCAAAGTACAGTGGTCAAATCATACCGAAAGGGAGGCAACTTGGGAACTCGAAGAGAAAATACGATCACAATATCCTCATCTGTTCGAAAGATCAAGCTAATGCAAGTTTCGAGGACGAAACTTTTAATAAGGAGGGAGGGATGTGAGAACCCGAGATTTTACGATCCGAAGCAAATCAAGTAAGTAATACGAACTTGAAACTTTACTCAAACTAAGCTCAAAAATATTTGTTCCAACTAAATAACTTGAATATTAACTTGGAGTTTCATTAAATTTAACTCAAGGAAGTAACTTCAAAGCTCGGGAATGAGCTCAACAGGAGGCCAAGCTACAAGTAACCGCATCCATCGAAGTATTGTCATGGGAGAAGTAAAACCCCAGCTCAAGGACTCGATCTTTCAGCTCGAAGAAGCTCAATCAAGCTTGTCCTAATAAGACCAAAAAGGGAGCTATAAGTTGAGCCAGGGGTTTGGACAAATTAAGTGTGTAAGAAATAACCTTTGAGTAAACCCATGAAGGAGCTAAGGGGGGGAGCTAAAGGACTAAGACATATTGAAGATGCAAGAAATGACCCTATAGAAAACCAAGGTGACTCTTGAAGCATGCATGGGATTTTGGACTACAATTATGACTAGTCTTGGATTTGAGGAATGCATGGAATTTTTAGACTACAATTATTACTTTCTTGGGCATTAAGATTTCGGCCATGAGGTATCTTGAGGGGCAAAAATTACTCTATAAATAGCACTCAATGGTTAAAGGAAAAATGCTTCCAAAACCCAACCAAAATTTCGGCCCTTCCCCTCACTCTCCAAGAATTCGGCCAAGCAAGCAAGGAAGGAAGAAGGAAAGTTCGTGCAGTCCAGTACAAGAACCTTGCGTCGAAGAGCTGCTCGATCAACCACAGCATTCGTTAAAGTTACGCCGAAGTGCTGCCCGATTTTTTGAGAAGACGTGTTGTGCAAAAATCGGTAAGTGGGCTTTTGTTATGTACTTCGTTTGTATTTTTAAACCTTGATATCAATAACATGACATACATGTTGGTGTGTCCTTATTTTCGAAAAATCAACATGTTCTATTTTAAAGTTTTGATCGATTATGTGTTCTCGTCTGTGCTTCAAATTTCATGATTCTGCTGTGTCAGTATGAAAACTATGAAATCTGAATATCTGAAAAGTTCTGTCTGTTACTTCTAAATTCTATTTGCGCTGTTACGAGTTGATTTGAAATGGGACGAGAATTGTAATTCTGTCTGGCCCCCATTGGTGGGTATAAAACCATGTTCTGTTCTGGCCCCCATTGGTGGGTATAAAACCATGTTCTGGCCTCACCCCTTAGAGGACTAACATATTGGGGACAATTTGACCATGGAAATGAGATGAGTAACAGTGTTGTGTCAGTTTGATTGATCTGTTTCTGAATTGCTCTGAATCATCTGATAAATTCTGTCATTTATTCGATTCGCTTCTGTCATGATAAGTTAAGAATATTAAGTTTTGAAAGTTTGTTAAAATGACGTTTTAAGAAAACTAAGTTCTATATGTATCTTTGGAATCGATCGACCCCCACTTGCTGAGTGTTTCCCAAAACACTCACCCCTTACAAATTTCAGATAAAAGCGAGGAACAACTGAATGAAGAAGAGCAAGATGCTTTTCTGGGGTTGGTGAGTCGAAGATCAAGATCAAAACTCAAGAATTTTGCTTTCCTTTTGTTTCCGCTATTTGAAACTCTGATGTATTTTATTCTATTTTTATTGTAAGACAATACTTTATTTATGAAAAAGACTGGTTTGATTTGATACGAGGCTTTATTGTTTTCAATTTAATTGTTAAACAATGCCGGATGTCACCGATGCTTCGGACTCGGCGCGTGACATATAATTTTAACTCTTAAGATCATTATTGAAACTTATGCTACATCAAACCTTAATCTCTCAAAAATAAGTTAACTTACTATATAATCTTATAACTTAACTAGTTGATCAATTTTATCTTAAATTGTTATCATTCTAAATTTTTAATTTGTCATAGCATTATTCCATGAACACTTAGATTTTCAAGCCCAATATTGATTCATCCTACAATGCCCTTGATTATCATTCCTTATATCATTATAACCTAGATGTTTCAAGGTTCTAAATATCCCTTAAAACCTAAATCATCGAAAATTCATATCTTTTAAAACACTCGATTCTCACTTACTGCTCAACTAGTCCTCAAATTTCTTAAAAATTGCAAAAATAATTCTTAATTTCCTCGAAAATTATCCAAATTGTCCTTAATCTCAAAAATTCGACAATTACCCATAAATTCTTTGCGTTCCTAATTTTATTTTATAGGTTTCTCGTAACATAAAGTTCAATAATTTTAAGCTTATTGAACTCAAAATCAATTCCATAACCAATCTTACATTTCCATAAATACTTAAAATCCCAAATTTTACGTTTTTAAAGTTCTAAAGATCTTCGTAGCCTTCGATTCATTATTTCTCATATGAATTTCTCAAAAATTAACTCAAATAGTAACCACAAACCATCAGTATTTTCTTAGAAAATCTAAAAGTCCCAAAAGTATTTATAATCTTCATGACTAACTTATGACTCAAATAGTAGAATATCAGTGCTTAATAACCAAAAATCAATATAGTCAAGTCATTTTCAACATTTCCTAACGTCCAATAGCCAAATTCTTAATCATGTCCAATTCCACCACAAAGCCATCATATATGAAAATAATATAATTTTTCATTTCATGTTGTAACATGCATAAAAAATTCATTCCCCCATCCTTGTTTGCATGCTCTTCAATTAACAATATTATTTTGAAATCAATCTTCTTTCTTATTTTCTTTTTTTTTTTATGTATTTTATAGAAAATGGATCTATCCGGAACAGGTAGTCAACAGATAAGGTCCCCGTCAGTTTCTCAAAGGCTTAGGTCCGCAAACCAAAATGTGGGAGCTCTTGAGTCTTTTAGCAATGCCTTTCATGGAGGTAAAGATTTTTCCTACCTGATAATTGATATTTAAGTTGAATTTGGATTGAAAATTTGAATTTGATAAAGTATTTAAAGGAAGGATTTAAGATGACTCGTTGTGAGAATGAATTTGAAATCCATTTTACTATGATTCAAAAAATAACTTCTTGTGGATGTCAAATGAATTTACCCAAACAAACCAATAGGATTGTTATTATGCATTTCAAATCTTTGGCTTCAAATCCATAAATCCAAATGCAATCCAATATCAAGAAATTTTGCATCTCCGATTATACTTTTCGTTTCCTTTTTGCTCCAATTTATATCGAACCCAGGATAAGGCTTTTGAAAAATACTATTGGAACTGTAAGGTCCGGGATTTTAATTTACGTAACCTAAATGTATGAAATCTAGGGTTTTATTTAGAAAATGATTTTTTTATTCATTTAATACATAATTATTGCATGATAGGATTCATTTCACGATTATTTTGAAAGTTCACGCGTTAGGGTTTCTAGATGCACTTCGCGCTCGATCGAGGAACGGAGACCGGGAAAATATCAGGAAAATTATTTTTATTACATGTTTAAATTTTATTAATTAATACGAGATGTTTTAGGTATATTTTTCAAGAAATGGGATTTTTTGGGTATTTTTACCCTTCAGAGCATATTTTTAATCGGTACGTAAATTTTATCGAAACGAAGGAATTTTTTAGGGTTCGAGCAATATTTTCAAAAACTTACCAAAATAAAATATTTTTCGGGAGTGTGTTTGGACTTGATGGGCCTATTTTTGAGCTTAATGGGCTCAAAACCCTTTTAATCCTTTTTAAATCAAAGTTAGGGCCCATTGGCATTTTAATTATCTATTTAACTACTACCCTAAACACTCCCTAAACCTAACCCTATTCATATCAACCGTCCACCCCTCCTTCAGCAGCACATCTCCACGCAAATTTTCAGCTGAAGGTCTCGGTTCTCTTATTTTTCTTCAAGCAAATCCCTCCCCGCTCCTCCGGCGCTTCCCCGACACGTGTTACTCCAAGTTTTTGTTCATAAAACATCAAGGCACGCCATGTACTTTTATTTTGCATCATACAGGCTATATACTCGCTGATATGTGTTTACTTGCATAAGAATTTCTCGATCCAGCATAATACATGGAGATTTTTCGGTTTTTGTTTAAGTTCATGCATTATTTTGTTCACCACTCATGCTTTCATGTATTTACGTGCAAGGGGCTGATGGTTGTCAAGTTAATGGGGCTGTGTTTGATGGTAAGGGTCGTTATAAGAGAGGAAATCGAGGGTGTGCTCGATTTTATGTTGATGGCCGAGAGTTTATGTTGATGTGCGTCTTGTTTTGGGTTGCGGTACGAGCCAAGGGTGAAGCCGATGGTGTGAGGGCGACTCCAGGCCTTGGACTTGTCTCTGATGGGTCTGAACCACGATCTGGAAGATCTTGAACACCGCTGGTATTGCCTCTAGGGCCGCAGGAGGGAGACGATCAAAAGGGAGGTCATGGTGCAGTGTTTTGGGTGGCTAGCGAGAGGATGAGATTTCTAGCGTGCATGGGGATGAGTCCTTGCATTGGTTCGGTCTACTAGGGTCCTAGGGTGTTCTAGGAGAGGATAGTTAGGAGCTGGTCCGTTCGGTCGAGTTAGGGGCGAAATTATGGAGGGTAGTGCACCTAGGGTTTAATGGGTTTTAGTGGGCTGTAAAATGTGGTTTAGAGGCTGAAAATTCCAGCAGCTTGTGGCCTTGTTTTCATGGGTTTTAGTGGGCTGTAAAATGTGGTTTAGAGGCTGGAAGGATGTATTTTAGGCATCATTTGAGTTTGGCAAAATTTTATTAAGTTTCGGGTCGATTCAGGTTAAAACCGGTACCCCGATCCAAGTTTTAAAACGAATCGGTCAAGTTTTGAGCGGGCACGAGTTTACATATAAGAAATAATTTTAAATATGTTTTGGGATGTTTTAAGGAGTTTGGTAAGGTTCGGGTCAAAATTTAGAAGTCCAGGGGTAAATTTGTTATTTTGGGTTTCGAGGGGTAAAATGATCATTTTGCACACGAGCGGTACCCTAAGCACAAATTTATCATGTTTTAAACGTTTAAGCATTAGGTTTATGATTCTATGTAAATATGAAAAATATGGTGCATTCTTGGTTTCAAGGAAAATTTACGTTTATGCATGTTTTTATTAATTGGTGAACATGATTACACGTCTTGAAGGATGAGATTTGGTTGTGACTAACACGATTATATGAGATATTATGAGCTGAGGCCAAGGCTCAGTGGACGGGTAATATTGTCACTGATGTCCCCACCGCCGGGTACTGCGGTTTTTAGATGAATCCATCGAATAGAGCTGATACAAAAATCACAACTAATGAAATGAATTCAATTAAAAGGAAATGTATAAGTATATGATGATATGTTGAGACATGTTTTGACACGTTATGATTTTATACGACACGTTTATGTTCATGCTTTTAAGATAATGAAATGTATGTTGGTTACAGTATTTTCACTGTTGTGTGCTACGTATATGTACTTGCTATTAACGGTGCATGTGTGTTGAGTCTTTAGACTCACTATGCGCGTTTGATGCAGGTGAGCATTTAGATGAGGAGACTGGAGGTGCCAAATTGTGAGTAGGTTGGGCTAGATGTGCGAGCACGACCCGAGGACCACACTTTTCCGCACATCACATTTTTATGAGTTTTGAGCAGACATGATCAGTTTTACACGTTTTTATTTATGTTACGCTGTTGATTTTTCGGATTTTACTTGTTTTGTTTTATTCATGCATGATTGAGGGCCGAGTTGGCAATTTTTTTAAATTACAATATTTTTATTTGTCGATCGTTTAAGATTAATTTTTAAATGGTATATTTTTCGGCAGGGTTGCATGCATGCAAAATATTTAGATGTTTATTTCCAAAAATGTGAGCTTTTAAAAAAAAAATTTCCGCATTTTAAATTATTAGATGTTTCAGTTGATATCAGAGCAAGGGTCCTGTATAGGGTTGTGCCACCGCCAGCTTCTGCCGCTCAGGCTTCAAGCCTCAAGCCTATAAGCTTTTATGATTTAAATGTTTTAAATGATTTACTGCTATCACCTGCATGATTACATGAGTTATGATTTACTTCATCTGTTTAAATGCTTTCACGATTTAAGAATAAATGTTTTAAAAACTAGATTAAATTCAACGATGAGTTACGTTTAGAATTTGGATTGTATTCAGATATCATGCCTCCCAGACGCAACCCCAGCGTAGACAGAAATGACGATGTTCCTGCAGGTGGCAGAGGCCCTCCACCACCACCACCGCCGCCGCCGCCTATGGATGCAGCTATCTGTGTACTGGAGGGTATGGCTAGGCTATTGGAGCATGTGCAGCAGGCTCCCCGACCTCAGACCGATGTTCTTGAGTAGTTTAGACGACTCAACCCGAAAGATTTCGGGGGTACCACTGATCCATTCTTGGCAGAGGGATGGATTCGATCGCTGGAGCTGCATTTTGAGTATTTTTAGATGAGAGATGGCGACCGGGTCAGGTGCGCCACATATATTTTGAGGGATGATGCATGTGAAGGCCCTCGAACTACTTGCTTGGAAATTTTGCGGAAAATTAAAAATTTTCTTTTTAAAAGAACTTAAATGGCCTCATTCATAAAATCACTGGTGAATCAAGTTCAATATTTCAAAATATTGCAGCGGAAGAAAATCAAAGTTTTGCCAACAACAACGATTTAAAAATATCCAACAACTGATAAAAATTGTTTGCGAAGAAAATAACAACTGCTGCTCTGAGGTCCTCGGGTGCCACTACTGCCGACCCAAGCTGGCTCACTGGTCCCCGCCCTCGGCCCTGGCCTCATCAGTACCTACAACAATCAAGTCTAGTGAGCCTAAAGACTCAGCATGCATAAATCGCAGGTAACGAGTAAAAATCTGAATTTAAAATATGCATGAGATAAAATATCCTGTCCTGAGGCATACTGAAGATAATCTGTACTGAGCAATTATAATACGTGCATAACTGAACTGGAAAATCCTTGTAAAAATATTTGCTCCTTGGAGCCTGTACTGAAATATCTGGTAAAATTTTCTGTTGAGATTATGTTTTACGCCTGTGGCCACTGCACTAAGCTGAACTGATCGGTAACTGGCTACCGGGGAGGCTGAAACTGATCTGAGCTGGCCGGTCACTGGCGACCGGGTGGTACCATACTGAACTGATCGGTCACTGGCGACCGTATAAAATAACACTCCCACATAGTGAATGAACCACAAGCCATATCGCATAAATCTCAAAAATAATCATTTTCTATTTAATGCACGTAAAATAATTAACTGGCATAATGAAAATTCCTGTAATTTTACCAACTGGATTGGATTGGATCGTTCCCAGGCTCGCTGCAACCTAACTGTGCCATGAAAAATATGCAATAGTTTAAACATGACCAACTATGCAATTTACGTTCAAAAGATGCGACTATGACGCCTAATGACTTCGCATTTAATCATGACTCCGAGCCAACCTGAACCGACACTGAACCGACGTATAGTCATGATTAAAATACGCTGAAAAATCATAAAATAATGTTCCTAAAATGATAGGGTCGAAATCTAGGTGGAATGGAGGCCAAAACACGAAACGCTCTTTCGAGAGTCAATTTGGCACATTGCACCGTAAATTCTCGTACGACCTCAAAAATGATCCAAATGACGAACGGTCGAAAACATGACCTTCCTAACTCAATGAGGCACTGTCCAGTCCAAGGCCATGGGCTAAAAGCCAACCAAGAACTCAAACGACGCTTCTGAACAGCAGCATACTTGCTGTCAAAAATACAGCAGCTGCGCACTACAAAACTTGCATTGGTTTCGAGACTATCGGCCATTAGGGGCATGAACCACCGACCAGAGACTCTTACCAACATCCCAAGGAATGATTTGAACCATGGCTAAGGGCCCTAGGCCAGCCACAATCCGCATCACACCAAATCTTAACCGAAGGGTCCAACCGAGAGCAACGTGTATGCGTGTGTAGTGTTTATGCTATGATCGATGTCTTGCGTCGTTCCAGTGGCCATTTGATTGACCATGGCACGATCTAGACATCTAGGAGCATGATATGAACCGTGGCTAAGGGCCATAGGCCAACCAAGATCCACACCAAGCCACAAAAGAAACGAACCATATGCTGAAAAATGGAAGGGCCGAATGGGGAAAGGGGCTGTTCTTGTTGATTATTTAAAAACCGATGAGCCATGGACCAAGCCACCAAAAGGGCAACTTAGTCACGTCTTAGACATGCTAGGGAAGTGATCCAACCATGGCTATAGGCCCTTGGGGCAGCCAAGATCAGATCCAACCCCTAGACAAGAAACTGAATTTTCGAACCACATTTTTCTGCACCTAAGGGACTTGCTGTCATTCTGAATTTCCAGCAAGCATGGGGCTGGTTTGAATGGACCAACATGGTCCTAATGCATCCTACTACATGTATACAAGCCGCCTTGGGAGCCTGGAATCGAACCAATCACCTGAAACCACAAAACTCAGAAAAACGTGAAGCTTGTCATGAAAGGGCCGAAATTCTGCATGTGTGTTCCAAAAATATTTTGACATGTATCTCGGTTTTTGCTTGCTAAAACATGATCATGTACTGAAAAATAAATGATAATATGACTTGATTGAGGTTTGAAAGAAATCTAGACATGCCTGGTTTCGTTTCGAAAGAAAACAAAAAGAAGAGACGAGACGGCGCGGAGGAGACGGAGTGGCTTGCTTCTCTACCTTTCTTGGCTCTCGATTTTTCTCCCTTTCTCCCTAGCTGCTATCCACGTTTTTTCTACTGAAAAGGGGTCTTATTTTCGATGGAGGTGGAGGGGGGAGTGATGGTTATGAAGGTGAGGAGAAGGGTGCACAAAAATAGGATCATATCAAGACCAAGTCCACTCCCCTTTTGAATTTGAATTTTGAATTGATATCAAATGAGTTGGTGGATGCTTCTAGGAGGTGGTGGCCGAAATTTAGCTTGATTCTAGACTAGGATATGTCCATTTATTTAATTAAATTGTGCTCCCAAAAATCCTAGAATTATCCTACTAATTACATGCAAAGAATTGGTCAAAGTTGGTGAGTTGGAAAATGAATCTTCTAGCACTAAGGGTGGCCGAAAAATGCATGATAAAATAAAGGGGAATGTTGATTATCTAGTCAACTAATAATCCTTGAAAGCCTTACTAATCCTTTAAATAATTTAGTGAGCTAACCCCTTAATTTTAAGTAACTTAAATGAGCTCATTTCTTAATCACCTCAAACAATTAAATTAAAATCCTCAACTAACTTAAATAATTCCTTAAACTTCTTTTTTAACTTAAATGAACTTACTTGCTAGCTAAATTAACTTCTGGAAATATTTCTCAAATCTTAAATTCTATCTCAAAACTCCAACTCCGGTCCGGCCTCACTGAAAATACTGAAATGCTAAAAATCAAACTGCTGAACTGAAATAATAAATAATTAACTTCAAACAAATGCATTTAAAATAATCATGCAATGAAGTCAATTAAATTTAAAAATCTAGAATTATGCATGGCTTATACGTCTACTGATTTACGGGTTCTACAATCCTTCCTCTCTTAAATAAATTTCGTCCTCGAAATTAGAACTCACCGAATAACTCAGGGTATCGACTTCTCATCTCCGGCTCAGACTCCCACGTAGCTTCCTCCTCTGAATGGTTGAGCCATTTGACTTTGACTCGCTTAACCAACTTGTTCCGAAGTTTCTTCTCCTGTCTGTCTAGGATCTGCACGGGTCTCTCCTCATAAGATAAGTTCGGAGTAAGCTGCAACGGCTCGAAGTTCAGCACATGCGAAGGATTTGCCATAAACTTCCTCAGCATGGAGACGTGAAAGACATTGTGTACTCCGGCCAGATTTGGCGGATGAGCCACACGATATGCTAGCGTCCCAACTCTGTCGAGGATCTCAAACGGTCCAATGAATCTCGGACTGAGCTTCCCTTTCTTGCCAAATCTCATGACACCCTTCATAGGTGCCACTTTCACGAAGACATGATCGCCCACTGCAAACTCTAACTCTCTCCTCCGCTGATCGGCATAACTCTTCTGTCGGCTCTGAGCAGTCCTCATCCTATCACGGATCTTGACTACTACATCTGCTGCCTGCTGAACAATCTCTGGACCCAACTCTGCTCTCTCTCCTACTTCATCCCAATGAACAGGAGATCTACACTTGCGACCATACAGCGCTTCATACGGAGCCATACCTATGGACGACTGGAAACTGTTGTTATAGGTGAACTCTACCAATGGTAAGTTCGACTCCCAACTCCCAGAGAAATCAATGACGCAAGCACGGAGAAGATCCTCTAAGATCTGAATAACTCGCTCCGACTGTCCATCTGTCTGCGGATGGAAAGCTGTGCTAAACAGCAACTTCGTACCCATAGTCGAATGCAAACTCTTCCAAAACGAGGAAGTGAATCTGGGATCTCTGTCGGATACGATAGAAACTGGAATACCATGGAGTCGGACTATCTCTCGGATATACAGCTCTGCATACTGAACCATGGTGAAAGTCGTCTTAATAGGCAAGAAGTGCGCTGATTTGGTAAGACGATCTACAATCACCCAGATAGCATTCGATCCTCTGGCTGACCTCGGCAATCCGGTCACAAAGTCCATGGTAACATTCTCCCACTTCCACTCGGGAATAGGGAGAGGCTTGAGCAAACCTGCTGGTCTCTGATGCTCGGCCTTCACTAACTGACAAGTCAGGCACTCGGATACAAAACGCCTGATGTCCTTCTTCATTCCTGGCCACCAATACAATAGCTGCAGATCTTTGTACATCTTCGTACTCCCAGGGTGAATAGAGTACGGGGACGTATGGGCCTCTGATAAGATGTCTGCTCGGATAGAATCACTGCTAGGAACCCATATCCTATCTCGGTATCTCACAATACCGTCGCTGACTGAATACAAAACACTGCCCTTAGCTTCATCTCTCTTCTTCCACTGTGCCAACTGCTCATCTGCTGCCTGACCGCTGCGAATACGGTCAATAAGAGAGGACTGGATAGTCAAGGTAGATAAACGAGGAACTCTACCTCGAGGGTAAGTCTCAAGATCAAACCTCTGCATCTCGATCTGAAGAGGTTTCTGCATCGTCAAATGAGCCATCACTGCGACTTTCCTGCTCAAAGCATCCGCAACTACATTAGCTTTACCCGGGTGGTAGCTAATGTCACAATCGTAGTCTTTCACAAGCTCCAACCAACGTCTCTGACGCATGTTCAGCTCCTTCTGCGTAAAGAAATACTTGAGGCTCTTATGGTCGGTAAAGATCTGACACTTCTCTCCATACAGATAGTGCCTCCAAATCTTCAAAGCAAAAACTACGGCCGCTAACTCCAGATCATGGGTAGGGTAATTCTTCTCATGGATTTTCAGCTGTCGAGAAGCATACGCTATCACTCTCCCATGCTGCATCAAAACTGCACCTAAACCAAGCTTTGAAGCATCGGTATAAAGGACAAACTCACCAGATCCTGACGGTACAGCCAAAACGGGTGCTGAGATAAGAGCTTGCTTCAAAGTATCGAAGCTCTTCTGACACTCCTCGCTCCACACAAACTTCACATTTTTCTTGGTCAGTGCTGTGAGTGGAACGGCAATGGATGAGATTCCCTGAATGAATTTCCTGTAATATCCTGCTAGCCCAAGAAAACTGCGGATCTCTGATGCATTCTGAGGCACAACCCAATCTCTGACTGCTGCAACTTTCGCCGGGTCTACCTCAATACCACTGCTAGAAACAATGTGGCCCAAGAACGCCACCTTCTCTAACCAGAATTCGCACTTACTGAACTTTGCGAATAGTTTATGTTTCTGCAATGTCTGCAACACTGTGGTCAGATGCCTGCTGTGCTCCTCCCGATTCTTGGAGTAGACAAGAATGTCATCTATGAACACTATCACAAACTGGTCGAGGTACAGCTGAAATACGCGATTCATTAGATCCATGAAGATTGCTGGCGCATTCGTCAGACCGAACGGCATCACTAGGAACTCGTAGTGGCCATAACGAGTCCTGAAAGCTGTCTTCGAGACATCAGCATCTCTCACCCTCAACTGGTGATAACCGGAACGCAGATCTATCTTGGAGAAAATCGAAGCTCCCTGCAACTGGTCAAACAGATCCTCAATCCTCGGCAGTGGGTATTTATTCTTCACTGTAACCCTGTTCAACTCCCGGTAGTCAATGCAAAGCCTCATCGAGCCATCCTTCTTTTTCACAAATAAGACCGGCGCGCCCCATGGAGAAAAGCTCGGGCGAATGAACTCCTTGTCGAGAAGTTCCTGGATCTGCTTCTTAAGCTCTGCCATCTCTGTCGGTGCTAGACGGTACGGTGCTTTGGATATCGGAGCCGTACCTGGCATAAGCTCAACGGAAAACTCCACCTCTCTCTCTGGTGGCATACCAGAGACGTCTTCGGGAAAAACGTCTAAGAAATCTCTAACAATCGGAACATCTGAGGCTGACTGGCTGGGTTCCTCGGGGACAGATAAAAGGGTTGCTAGAAATGCCCGACACCCTCTATGCATGAGCTTCCTAGCCTGAACATAAGGAATAATGCGCGGTAAAGGAAAGTACCTCTCCGGCTCAAATAAGAACTGCTCCATTCCAGGCGGTCGGACAAGAACGGATCTCCGCTGGAAGTCTATCAACACTCTGTTCCTCAATAGCCAGTCCATCCCTAGGATGATGTCAAATTCCGGCATCGGTAGCACAATCAGATCCGCATAAACAAGATTACCGTGCAGCTCAAGGTCTATATCTCGGATAACATTGGTGGCTGCCATCTCCTCGCCTGACGGCAACACTACTGAAAAGGCTGTATCTAGCCCAATGGTCTGGATCTTGAGAAAGTTTGCAAAGACTTCCGAAATAAACGAGTGAGTGGCCCCTGAATCTATCAAGGCCTTGGTAGCGGAACCAGATATAAAAATTCTCCCTGTCAACAACATCGTCTCCGGGTTGGTTTCCGCGGCATGGAGAGCAAAAACTCTGCCTTGGGTAGGCAGATACCTCTGAGGACACTGCAGCAACATGTGGTCTGGACTGCCACACTTAAAACACTTTCCTGAGCCAGCCATACATGCTCCAGGATGGCGACGTGAGCACCTGGGACAGACTGGGTGCTCCTGAGTCCTCGGGGCTGGGCGCTGCTGCTGCTGCTGCTGCTGCTGCTGCTGGCCTCTGTTCCTGGGCGGTCCATGAAAAGGCCTCTTATTCTGCTGCTGATGCTGAAGAGGAGGAGGGCGGTGCGGTGCCTGGACTGGGCGCTTGTCCTGGCGATCCCTCTCGATATCCCGCAGATCCTGCTCTGCGGCTAAGGCCTTGGAGACGGCAACCTCATAAGTAGCAGGGTCAGATACCCTAACATCCCGGCGCAAGATCGGCCGTAAACCCACCAGGAAGTGCATCAGCTTGGCTTTGGCATCATTCGCTATCAGGGGCACAAAGTGACAGCCCCTCTCGAACTTACGGATAAACTCCGTAACCGACATATCCCCCTGTCTCAGGCTCATGAACTCGGTGGTCAGCCTGGTGCGAACCTCCTCAGCAAAATACTTGGAGTAGAAAACCTCCGTAAAACGGGTCCAAGAAAGTGTAGCCAATGTAAGGGCTACCGAAGCTCCTTCCCACCATAAGCGGGCGTCTCCATTGAACAGGTAGGTGGCACATCGGACTCGGTCCGCGTCTCCCAGCTCCATAAAATCAAAGATAACCTCGAGAGATTTGATCCATCCCTCGGCAACCATGGGGTCAGATGCCCCAGAGAATTCCTTCGGGCGCATCTTCATGAATCGCTCATACACTGCCTCGGGCCCTGTCGGCCTGGCTGCGGCTGCGGCTACGGCTGCGGCATTGCCCCCCGCAAACTGTGCGAAGAACTGTGCCATCCCAGCTAACATCTGGGCACTCATGTCCGGTGGGGGCGGTGGAGGAGGTGGTAGGTCCCCCTCCGGTCTATGCTCCTCTCTGTCCTCTCGGCGAGGCTCCACCTCTCTGTTGCGCTCTAAAATGCGTCTAGGGGGCATACTGTTCCAACATAACCCATACGTAACTAACATGCATAATTCCATACTTTATTTTAAATGAACTCTGAAATACTGAAAATCTGGAAGCATGCTGACAAAATAATTCATGCTATAACTGAAATGCTGAACAAAAATGCTGAACTGAAAAACTTACAGACCAAAGGCGTGGCTTCGTGAGCTTCTCGCGGTCAGTAGTAGTGAAACCCTATACAGAACCACCGCTCTGATACCAACTGTGAAGGCCCTCGAACTACTTGCTTGGAAATTTTGCGGAAAATTAAAAATTTTCTTTTTAAAAGAACTTAAATGGCCTCATTCATAAAATCACTGGTGAATCAAGTTCAATATTTCAAAATATTGCAGCGGAAGAAAATCAAAGTTTTGCCAACAACAACGATTTAAAAATATCCAACAACTGATAAAAATTGTTTGCGAAGAAAATAACAACTGCTGCTCTGAGGTCCTCGGGTGCCACTACTGCCGACCCAAGCTGGCTCACTGGTCCCCGCCCTCGGCCCTGGCCTCATCAGTACCTACAACAATCAAGTCTAGTGAGCCTAAAGACTCAGCATGCATAAATCGCAGGTAACGAGTAAAAATCTGAATTTAAAATATGCATGAGATAAAATATCCTGTCCTGAGGCATACTGAAGATAATCTGTACTGAGCAATTATAATACGTGCATAACTGAACTGGAAAATCCTTGTAAAAATATTTGCTCCTTGGAGCCTGTACTGAAATATCTGGTAAAATTTTCTGTTGAGATTATGTTTTACGCCTGTGGCCACTGCACTAAGCTGAACTGATCGGTAACTGGCTACCGGGGAGGCTGAAACTGATCTGAGCTGGCCGGTCACTGGCGACCGGGTGGTACCATACTGAACTGATCGGTCACTGGCGACCGTATAAAATAACACTCCCACATAGTGAATGAACCACAAGCCATATCGCATAAATCTAAAAAATAATCATTTTCTATTTAATGCACGTAAAATAATTAACTGGCATAATGAAAATTCCTGTAATTTTACCAACTGGATTGGATTGGATCGTTCCCAGGCTCGCTGCAACCTAACTGTGCCATGAAAAATATGCAATAGTTTAAACATGACCAACTATGCAATTTACGTTCAAAAGATGCGACTATGACGCCTAATGACTTCGCATTTAATCATGACTCCGAGCCAACCTGAACCGACACTGAACCGACGTATAGTCATGATTAAAATACGCTGAAAAATCATAAAATAATGTTCCTAAAATGATAGGGTCGAAATCTAGGTGGAATGGAGGCCAAAACACGAAACGCTCTTTCGAGAGTCAATTTGGCACATTGCACCGTAAATTCTCGTACGACCTCAAAAATGATCCAAATGACGAACGGTCAAAAACATGACCTTCCTAACTCAATGAGGCACTGTCCAGTCCAAGGCCATGGGCTAAAAGCCAACCAAGAACTCAAACGACGCTTCTGAACAGCAGCATACTTGCTGTCAAAAATACAGCAGCTGCGCACTACAAAACTTGCATTGGTTTCGAGACTATCGGCCATTAGGGGCATGAACCACCAACCAGAGACTCTTACCAACATCCCAAGGAATGATTTGAACCATGGCTAAGGGCCCTAGGCCAGCCACAATCCGCATCACACCAAATCTTAACCGAAGGGTCCAACCGAGAGCAACGTGTATGCGTGTGTAGTGTTTATGCTATGATCGATGTCTTGCGTCGTTCCAGTGGCCATTTGATTGACCATGGCACGATCTAGACATCTAGGAGCATGATATGAACCGTGGCTAAGGGCCATAGGCCAACCAAGATCCACACCAAGCCACAAAAGAAACGAACCATATGCTGAAAAATGGAAGGGCCGAATGGGGAAAGGGGCTGTTCTTGTTGATTATTTAAAAACCGATGAGCCATGGACCAAGCCACCAAAAGGGCAACTTAGTCACGTCTTAGACATGCTAGGGAAGTGATCCAACCATGGCTATAGGCCCTTGGGGCAGCCAAGATCAGATCCAACCCCTAGACAAGAAACTGAATTTTCGAACCACATTTTTCTGCACCTAAGGGACTTGCTGTCATTCTGAATTTCCAGCAAGCATGGGGCTGGTTTGAATGGACCAACATGGTCCTAATGCATCCTACTACATGTATACAAGCCGCCTTGGGAGCCTGGAATCGAACCAATCACCTGAAACCACAAAACTCAGAAAAACGTGAAGCTTGTCATGAAAGGGCCGAAATTCTGCATGTGTGTTCCAAAAATATTTTGACATGTATCTCGGTTTTTGCTTGCTAAAACATGATCATGTACTGAAAAATAAATGATAATATGACTTGATTGAGGTTTGAAAGAAATCTAGACATGCCTGGTTTCGTTTCGAAAGAAAACAAAAAGAAGAGACGAGACGGCGCGGAGGAGACGGAGTGGCTTGCTTCTCTACCTTTCTTGGCTCTCGATTTTTCTCCCTTTCTCCCTAGCTGCTATCCACGTTTTTTCTACTGAAAAGGGGTCTTATTTTCGATGGAGGTGGAGGGGGGAGTGATGGTTATGAAGGTGAGGAGAAGGGTGCACAAAAATAGGATCATATCAAGACCAAGTCCACTCCCCTTTTGAATTTGAATTTTGAATTGATATCAAATGAGTTGGTGGATGCTTCTAGGAGGTGGTGGCCGAAATTTAGCTTGATTCTAGACTAGGATATGTCCATTTATTTAATTAAATTGTGCTCCCAAAAATCCTAGAATTATCCTACTAATTACATGCAAAGAATTGGTCAAAGTTGGTGAGTTGGAAAATGAATCTTCTAGCACTAAGGGTGGCCGAAAAATGCATGATAAAATAAAGGGGAATGTTGATTATCTAGTCAACTAATAATCCTTGAAAGCCTTACTAATCCTTTAAATAATTTAGTGAGCTAACCCCTTAATTTTAAGTAACTTAAATGAGCTCATTTCTTAATCACCTCAAACAATTAAATTAAAATCCTCAACTAACTTAAATAATTCCTTAAACTTCTTTTTTAACTTAAATGAACTTACTTGCTAGCTAAATTAACTTCTGGAAATATTTCTCAAATCTTAAATTCTATCTCAAAACTCCAACTCCGGTCCGGCCTCACTGAAAATACTGAAATGCTAAAAATCAAACTGCTGAACTGAAATAATAAATAATTAACTTCAAACAAATGCATTTAAAATAATCATGCAATGAAGTCAATTAAATTTAAAAATCTAGAATTATGCATGGCTTATACGTCTACTGATTTACGGGTTCTACAATGCATCCCTATGGTGAGAAGGGAGCCGCGCATGTCGTGGACTTGGCTGCTCTCACATGAGACAAGTTCAAAGAGGTATTCTACGGCAAGTATTTTCCAGCTGATGTTAGGGGCCGCCTGATGAGGGAGTTCATGAGTCTCCGACAGGGGGACTTATCTGTGGCAGAGTTTATCCGCAAGTTTGATAGGGGCTGCCATTTCGTGCCCATGATCGTTAGAGATGCTGCTCAGAAGCTGAGGCATTTAATGGACTAACTGGGACCTACCCTGCGCCGGGATGTTATGTTGATGAGACCGCGAGCTATGACGAAGCCACCACCTGTGCTTTTCAGGCGGAGCAGGCGCTGCGAGACATTGACTTTGAGATTCAGCTGAATAGACAGCTGACTCCGTCCAGTTCTCAGCCACAGAAAAATCAGTTTACTGGGCCACCGTGACAACAGGGGTAACAGAAGCCCCAGGGTCAGGTTAGGAGGCCCCAGCAGCAGAGACCTCCTCAGGCATCAGGGGCGCCTAAGCTAGAGGACGGACATCCTTGCAGACAGTGTAACAGGTTCCATTTCGTCAAGTGCATGTGGAGAACCTGTAAATGCTTCATTTGCGGACAAGAGGGCCATAAAGTAGCAAACTGCCCTAGGAACAAAGGCCCCACTACTGATCAACCTTATGTGATGCATGCCGAGGAGGCCAATGCAGAGCCAGATTCGACGCTGATTACTGGTAACCCTTATGTTTAAAGTTTTAATTTATTGCATGATTGCTTGGATTTTATGCTTGTTTGTGAATTAAATTATAGGATTGATAACTTAGAAGGAATTAGGAAGCATGCTCTACCTAGTTGGGATTAAGATTGTAATTGTTTAATTGGAAAATTTTAGGACCCAATTACAGTAAACGGTATTTAAAGGATGATTTTTTTAAATTTTATTTAATTTTTGGAATTTGACATGTAGGTTTTCGAGAATTTTACAATTTTTGAGGTTAGATTTCACAAAAATTTTATGTGGTCATTTTGCATATTTCGAAAAGTTTTAAGGACTAGAGTGTCATTTTCGAAACTTTAAGGGGCATATAGGCAATTCTCGATTTTTGAGGGCTTATTCCGAATTTTTGAAGAATAATTCGGTTAATTTAGTAATTTTTCGAGGATTTTGGGATAATTGCTGGTAAGGAATTTCCTAAGCTTCAAACACGATTATATTTGATGGTATGTTTTGTCGCAGGGAGGATATAAATTTCTGGTGTAGCCACCCATGCATTGCTAGATTCAGGAGCTACACATTCGTTTATATCAGAATATTTTGTCAAGCGGCTAGGAATCATACCAGTGGAAATGGATTCAGGGTTCAGAGTATCGATTCCATCCGAGGATGTTTACTTCTCATATAGTGAAGAGATTGGAGTTTCGGTTACATTAATATACGGTGCAGGAAGATTTGATAGTGCTACCGTTGCCGGAGTTCGACATTATTCTGAGTATGGATTGGCTTTTGTTGAACGGAGCTATCATAGACTTTTGACAGAGGTCAGTATCTGTCCGATCGCACAATGGGAAGTCATTTGTTTTTGAGGCGGCCAAACGTCAGAAGATGTCACACGCCATTTCCTACATGTGTGCGAGGAAGCTTATAAGGAGAGGCTGCCGGGCATTTTTGGCTAGCATTGTATCCGTGTCTGAGGCAGTCGATCAGAGGCTAGAGGACGTAGAGGTAGTCAGAGAGTTCTCCAATATTTTTCCTAATGATGTTTCAGGCATTCCACAAGACAGAAAGGTGAACTTTTCTATTGAGCTCATGCCAAGGACAGTGCCTATATCAAATGCACCCTACCATCTAGCACCTACCGAGAAGAAAAAACTCAAAGATCAGATACATGATTTGCTACATAAGGGTTTCATTCGCCCTAGCTTTTCTCCGTTGGGCGCACCAGTTCTGTTTTTCAAGAAGAAGGATAGCAGCATGCGATTATGCATTGACTACCGAGAGCTGAACAAGGTCACAGTCAAGAATAAGTAGCCATTGCCGATGATCGAGAACTTATTTGATCAGCTTTAGGGAGCATCAGTGTTCTCCAAGATAGAACTCCGATCCGGATACCATCAGCTGAAGGTGAGAGAGTCTGACGTGCATAAGACAACCTTCCGGACGCATTATGGGCACTATGAGTTTATGGTGATGCCCTTCGGTTTGACGAACGCTCCATTGATCTTCATGGATCTCATGAATCGCGTGTTTCAGCCATACTTGGATCAGTTTATCATAGTCTTTATTGATGACATTCTGATCTATTCAAAGAGCAGGGAGGAGCATACTCAGCACCTAAGGACCATATTGCAGACTTTATAGGATAGACAGCTGTATACCAAGTTCAGTAAGTTCGAGTTCTGCTTTGATAGGGTGACATTCTTGGGCCACACCGTATCTCAGGATTGCATAGAGGTCGACCCCAGCAAGGTCGAAGTTATCAGAGATTTTCCAGTGCCTAAGAGCATGACAGAGATCCGTAGTTTCTTGGGATTGGCTGGGTACTACATGAAATTCATTCAGGGCTTCTATTCTATTGTGGTGCCTATGACCGCAATGACAAAAAAGAATGCCAAGTTTTTATGGGGATCTGAGTGCCAGGAGAGCTTTGACAGGTTGAAGCTAGCATTGACCACAACACCAGTTCTAGCTATGCTATTAAGGCAGGGAGAGTTTGTGGTTAATACAGATCATTTGAAACTCGGTTTGGGCGCGGTTCTAATGCAACATGACAGGGTTATAGCCTATGCGTCCAAACAGTTGAAGATTAATGAGAAGAATTATCCGACTCATGACCTCGAGCTAGCAGCAGTGGTGTTTGCTCTGAAGATTTGAAGAAACTATCTGTATGGGGAGAAGTGCATGATTTTTACTGATAACAAGAGCCTGAAGGACTATTTCACACAGAAAGAGCTGAACATGACACATAGGAGATGGCTAGAACTAGTGAAGGATTATGACTGTGATATTAGCTACCATCCGGGTAAGGATAATGTGGATGCATATGCTCTGAGCAGGAAGCACACAGTGATTGCCCATTTGTCGGTACAGAGACCGCTACAAGGGGAGATTCAGATATTTGAGCTTGCAGTTTAAGCTAGGGGCGATGGCCCAAATCTTTCTACTCTGATAGTATAGCCGACATTGAGGGACATAGTTCGAGCAGGGCAGACTTCTGACAAGCAGTTGTAGAAATGAAGACACAGCGCTGAGACTGTTAGGATCGATTGATTGGTTGAGATGTGTTTAGAAGGGGGGGTTGAATAAACACTCACGATTTTAGAATCTTTTCGAATAAAGTGTCTGTTTTATGATAAACTGAAACTAGGAATCTTGTCAGTCAATAACAATCAGTTTAACTGATAACAGTTGCAGAAATAAACTGACTGAAAGATAGAATAAATAATTGAAATAAGAACACACAAAGATTTATGGATGTTCGGAGATTTTAATTACTCCTACGTCATCCCTTCTATCACAAGGATATGATATGCACTAAAAGACCTTGATCGATACAAAACTTGTACAGACCCACTTCAGTTTGGATTTAACACTGCCAAAATTGAAACTCCTAGTTTACAAAATATCTCACAGTTCTTCGACTGAACTTAGCACAACTGATCTAGTTGAAGATCAAATAAACAACAAAATAGTTTGTGCTTATAAGCTGGAAAATGCTACAAATATATCTGAAAAGTGTGAGCTTTTTGATTCTTGAGTAAGAACGATAATTTCAGCAGGGTAATAGAAAGCTTAAGAGAATAGATAGATCGATTGTTTCCTCAACTTCTCTTCTCACCTATTTATAGGCTTCTCTTCAACGGTAACATTAAATATAATTTGAATCTTTATACCCGTTGATTGCCACGTCAATATTCCTCTGACATTCGTACACTGTAAGCTTTGAATTGCGGCGTTCCACTATGAGTTGCAGTTTGCTTTGTACTGTTGTCGGCTGAATGTCCTTTTCAACAACTGATGACATATACAGCTGAATGATCAGCTGATAAGCAATCGCTGGTAAGCTCACAACTGAATATATCAATTGATCAGTTTCCAACTTATAAGTCAGTTGTCTTCGTAAGTTCAGTTCAGCTGGTTTCAGTTGCCTTCGATAAACTGCGCATTAATCTTCAGTTAGGCAACTATCAGGTTATTTATGTAGTTCAGTTACTTCAAGCTACTTGATCAGTTAGTCCAATAAATTAAACACTTAGTTTGTCAAACAACCGAAATTAAGTTTCCAACAGAGACTAAGTACCAGAGACTGTATAAAGTTGTGGACAACATATTCAGATATAACGACCGTCTATGAGTTCCTGAAAGTGATACACTGAGAGCGGATATCTTGAGCGAGGCACACAACACCTCTTACTCCATCCATCCAGGGAGTAAGAAGATGTATAAAGACCTTCAGATTCTTTATTGGTGGCCGGGCATGAAGCAAGATATTCTGCGATTTGTTTCCTAGTGTTTGGATTGTCAGCAGGTCAAGGCAGAACATCAGAGACCTGCATAGCTGATACCACTCTTATTCCAGACTGAAAATGGGAGAACATCACCATAGACTTTGTGACAGGACTTCCGAGGACTACTGGAGGATTTAATGCCATCTGGGTGATTGTTAATCGACTCACTAAATCAACTCATTTCCTACCGATCGGGAAGAATTTCACCATGACTCAATATGCAGAGTTGTACATCAAAGAGTTAGTCAGACTTCATGGGATTCCAGTGTCCATCAAATCAGACAACGATCCGAGATTAACGTCTACGTTCTGGAAGAGTATGCATCAGGCGTTGGGTACTAAGTTATTGTTCAGTATTGCTTTCTATCCTCAGACAGACGGACAGTCAGAGAGGGTGATTCAGATTCTTGAGGACCTACTCCAAGCTTGCATGATCGATTCCAGGGCAGCTGGGAGCCGAAGTTACCTCTTGTGGAGTTCACATACTACAATAGTTATCAGGCTTCGATCGGTATGGCTCCATAAGAGGCACTGTACGGGAGGAAGTGTAGGTCGCTAGTGTATTGGGATGAGGTGGGAGAGAGAGCAGATTTTGGTCCGGATGTCGTCAGGCAGACCGCAGAGTTAGTGGTCAGAATTCGAGACCGGATGAGGACCGCTCAGAGCCGTCAGAATAGTTATGCAGATCAGAGGCGACGAGATATTGAGTTCGCAATAGGGGACCATGTTTTTGTGAAGGTCGCACTGATGAAGGGTGTGACGAAGTTCGGGAAGAAGCGCAAGCTTAACCTTATATTCATCGGATCATTCGAGATCCTAGAGAGAGTTGGGACACTTACATACAAAGTTGCATAACCGCCGAATCTGGCTGGAGTTCATAATGTGTTCCACGTCTCTATGCTGCGAAGTACGTGTCGAATCCTTCGCATGTGCTGAATTATTAGCCATTTCAGCTGACACCGCACCTGTCATTTGAGGAGAAACCCACATAGAAACTGGACAAAAAGGAGAAGAGGCTCCAGAACAAGGTGCTCCACAGGGTCAAAGTCAAATGGCTGAATCATTCCGAGGAAGAAGCCACATGAGTCGATACCCGTCAGAGCATATTTCTAATCGGTACACAAATTTTATCGAAACGGAGGACTTTTTGAGGGTTCGAGCAATATTTTAAAAAACTTACCAAAATGAAATATTTTCAGTAGTGTGTTTGGACTTGATGGGCCCATTTTTAAGCTTAATGGGCTAAAACCCCTTCTAATCCTTTTTAAATCAAAGTTAGGGCCCACTACAATTTTAATTATCTTTTTAACTACTACCCTAAACACTCCCTAAACCTAACCCTATTCATATCAGCCGTCCACCCCTCCTTAAGCAGCACATCTCCACGCAAGTTTGCTGCTGAAGGTCTCAGTGCTCCCATTTTTCTTCAAGCAAGTCCCTCCCCGCTCTTCCGGCGCTTCCCCGATGCGTGTTATTCCAAGTTTTCGTTCATAAAACATCAAGGCACGCCATGTAATTTTATTTTTGCATCATACACGCTATATAATTGCTGATATGTGTTTACACTACAAGAAAATACTGAATACACAACACTTAAAAGTTAACGTTTTACAAAAAACCCGTTGTCTTTTACTTTTTAACAAAGGTTTTAGTGAAAACCGTTGTTATTGAGCATTTTTTTAAGCAAAGACAACGGTTTTCTAGAAACCACTAAAACCGTTGTTATTGAGCATTTTGTTTAAGCAAAGACAACGATGACCCCCTAAAAAAACGCTAAAAGACAAAAAACCGTTCTCTTAGCGCTTTTTAAGGGTCAAAGACAATAAATTATTGTCTATTAGCGTGTTTTTTTGGACAAACTACAATGGTTTAGAAAACTGTTGTGGATTAACGTCTTTTTTTGGAAAAACAACAGCGGTTTTGTTTAAACTGTTGCTATATTTAGCGACGGTTTTGCTTAAATTGTCGTTATATTTAGCGACGGTTTAATTAAAACCGTCGCTATTTTAAAAATAGCGAAGATTTAAACAAAAACTGTCTCTAATAGCGACGGTTTAATAATTAGCGACGGTTTTTAAAATTCATCGGATTGTAATTTTTTCCGCTTCAATTCTTAGTAAAAATTAGCGACGGTTTTCAAAAACCATCGGATTGTAAGTTTTTTCGCTTCAATTCTTAGTAAAATTTTAAGGGTTAGTTAAGATCATGAGTATTATTAGCTTAGTCCGACCGTAAGTTTTTTTGGTAGATTTATTAAATTATAAAAGTAATTTTTTTTATTTTACTTAAAAAATTGGCAACGAATTATGTCTAAACCGTCACTAATTAGCGATAGCTTAGTCATAAACCGTAGCTAGTTTTAGCAACGTTATATCTTAAACCATTGCTAATGAGCGACGGCTTACTCAAAACCCTTCAGTAAAATTAGCGACGATATATCATATTGTTGTTGTGTTACTTGCATAAGGATTTCTCGATCCAGCATAACATGGAGATTTTTCGGTTTTTGTTTAAGTTCATGCATTCTTTTGTTCACCGCTCATGCTTTCATGTATTTTCGTGCAAGGGGATATTGGTTGTCAAGTTAAAAGGGCTGGTTTAATGTAAGGGTCGTTATAAGGGAGGAAGTCGAGGGTGCGCTCGGTTTTTGTGTTGATGGACGAGAGGTTATTTTGATGTGTGTCTTGTTTTGGGTTGTGGTACAAGCCAAGGGTGAAGCCGACGGTGTGAGGACGACTCCAGGCCTTGGACTTGTCTCTGATGGGTCTAAGCCACGATCTGGAAGAGGTTAAACACCATTGGTCTTGACTCTAGAGCCGCACGAGGGAGACGATCCAAAGGGAGGTCACAGTTGAGTGTTTTGGGTGGCTAGAGAGGGATGCAATTTCTAGCGTGCATGGGGCTGAGTCCTTGAGTTGGTTTGGTCCAGTAGGGTCCTAGGGTGGTCTAGGAGAGGCTGGTTAGGAGCTGGTCCATTCGGTCTTGAGATAGAGGCGAAATTATGGAGGGTAGTGCACCTAGGGTTTTCGAATGGAACTTGGCTGAAATTCCAGCAGCTTATGGCCTTGTTTTCGTGGGTTTTAGTGGGCTGGAAAATGTGGTTTAGAGGCTTGTAGGATGTATTTTAGGCATGGTTTTAGTTTGAGAAAATTTGATTAAGTTTCGGGTCGATTCGGGTTAAAACCGGTCCCCGGTCCAAGTTTTAAAACGAATCAGTCAAGTTTTGATCGGGCTCGAGTTTACGTCTAAGAAATACTTTTAAATATGTTTTGTGATGTTTTAAGGAGTTTGGTAAGCTTCGGATAGAAATTTAGAAGTCCAGAGGTAAATTGGTCATTTTGGGTTTCGAGGGGCAAAATGACCTCGAGGATTCATTTTGCCCCTCGAAACCCAATATGACTAATTTACCTCTGGACTTCTAATTTCGAACCTTGCACCCGGGGTGAGATTTTAGTCCTGGCGGCCTCCTGAGCACAAGTTTTTCATGTTTTAAATGTTTAAGCATTAGGTTTATGATTTTTACGTAAATATGAAAAATACGGTGCATGCTTGGTTTCAAGAAAAAATTTACTTTTATACATGTTTTTATTAAGTGGTGAACATAATTACACATTTTGTGTCACGCCCCGAAACCGAGGCGTCGGTGACATCCGGCATTGTTTAACAATTTCTTGAAAACAATTAAGTCTCGTAGCAAATGGCCAAAAACCAGTCTTTTTCATATACCAAAAAATTGTCTTTACAATGAAAACGGAATAAAAATTACATCAGAGTTTGCGAAAACTAAACAAAAGGAAAGGTAAAAATCTTGATTCTTGATCTTGTCAATCGATCACCATCCCCACAAATTGTCTTGTTCCTCCTCGTTCATTTGCTCTTCATTCTTATCTGAAAGTTGTAAGGGGTGAGTGTTTTCGTAAAAACTCAGTAACTAGAGGTCGATCGATTTTCAAAGTTACATATAGAACTTAATCTTTAAAGCATCTCTTTAACAAACTTTCAAAACTTATTACTTTTGACTTATCATAACAGAACCAAATCAAATTTAAAACAGGAGACAAAGATTTTCAGAAAATTTAGAACTGATCAGAACAAACACAAAACTGTTACTCATCTCATTTCCAATGGTAAAATTGTCCCCAATATGTTAGTCCTCTAAGGAGTGAGGCCTGAACACAGTTTTATACACATTGATGGGGGCTATACATAACACAGTTTTATACCCACTGATGTGGGCCAGAACACAGTTTTATACCCACTGATGGATAACTACAATTATCGTCCATTTCAAATCAATTTGTGACAGTGTATCAAAGAATTCAAATTTATCGAACAGAGCTTATCAGATTTTTGAACGAATACAACGAAATCAAAGAATGTCGAACACCAGAAAGAACATATCATCGATTGAAATTTTAGAACGAAAGACTGTTTTTTGTAGAAGGAGTGGACACACACACATGAATTTCATGATATATATATCGAAGTTTAAAATTACAAATAAATACATAATAAAAACCCACTTACTGAATTTTAATCGCGTGGTACGAAACTTTGTTCAAACTTAGACGAATGGTGACCAACTTTGGACAGAATCTTCACGACGACGTCAGCAACAAATTATTGCACGAAATGGCAGGAACAACCTTCCTTTCTTCTTCTTCAATGGTGTTGGCTGAGGGAGTGATTTTAGGGGGAAAGAGCCGATTTTCTTGTGGTGGTTTTGGATGTGTTTTTCTTTAGCAATGATGCCCTATTTATAGATGCCGAAAATGCTTCTCATCTACCCAAAATGGACGCCACTTGGTGCCCAAGAAAGCCATTTAATGAGATCAAGGTTATCAACAATCAAGAGTCACCTTGGTTTTCTAAAGGGACAATTCTTGCATAATAAATTTGTCCAAGCCTCCTAACTCTTTCTTTAGCTCCCTTCCTTGGTTAACTCAATGGTCATCTCTTGCACAATAAGTTTGTCCAAATCCTTAGCTCTTTTAGCTCCCTTCCTTGGTTAACTCAATAGTCATCCACTTGTGCGATGTCTCAGCACTTGTTCTTTGGTGTCTACTATTTGAATAGGGACCTCTTAATATTTCATCTCTTTGTTCAAGTGTCCTTCGATCATCAGCGGTGCAACTTTAAGAATGTGTCTAGGGTTTGGTATATATTTCCTTAGTTGTGATATGTGAAAAACGTTGTGAATTCTGGATATATCTGGTGGCAAATCCAGTCGGTAAGCTAGGGTTCCCACTTTCTCAAGTATCTCAAATGGACCTACATATCTTGGATTTAGTTTTCCGGACTTACTGAACCGAACCACTCCTTTCATAGGTGAGACTTTTACATGCGTCTTTTCACCGACTTTAAACTCCAACGGTCTCCTCTTCAAATCTGCCCAGCTCTTTTGTCTATCATGAGCTGTCTTGAGTCTTTCTCTGATTATGGCGACTTTGTCAATGGTTACTTGAATAAGCTCAGGTCTAGTGATAGCCTTTTCTCATACTTCATCCCAATACAGGGTTGATCTACACTTTCAACCATACAACTCCTCATACGGATCCATTTCAATACTGTTGTTATAACTGTTATTATAAGCAAACTCTATCAGGGGTAACTGTTCATTCAAATTTCTATGAAAATCCAGAGCACACGCCCTTAACATGTCCTCGAGGGTTTGAATTGTTCTTTCAGTTTTGCCATCAGTCTGTGGTTGATAGGCCGTGCTGAGAGTGACTTTGGTCCTCATAGATTTTTGAAAACTTTTCCAAAATCGTGATACAAATCTTGGATCTCTGTCAGATAATATACTTTCCGGGACACCGTGTAATCTTACTATGTTATCCATGCACAGGTTCGCTAATTTATCAAGGTTTTAATTCATTCGAACGATTATGAAATGTGCCGATTTGGTTAGTCTGTCAATGATTACCCAAATCCCATCGTGACTTTGCCTTGATTTTGGTAGCCCTACTACGAAGTCCATAGAGATATTATCCCACTTCCACTTTGGTATTTCTATGGTTGTAGTAGTC
This sequence comes from Primulina tabacum, assembly GCF_025594145.1. Lineage (NCBI taxonomy): Eukaryota > Viridiplantae > Streptophyta > Magnoliopsida > Lamiales > Gesneriaceae > Primulina > Primulina tabacum. The sequence goes on along the minus strand of NC_134563.1, from coordinate 24,350,342 downwards.
CCCCAGGCCGTTAATATTCCACCTTGACTTGTTGACAGGTTAAGCACTTTGAAACAAAGATAGCTACGTCTTTCTTCATTCCATTCCACCAGAAATTATTTTTCAGATTTCGGTACATCTTAGTGCTTCCGGGATGGAATGAAAATTTTGACTTATGTGCTTCGGCCATTACTTCTTCCGAAATCCCATCGATGTCTGGAACACACAATCGTCCTTTCATCCAGAGAACACCACTCTCATCAATCTGAAATTATGGGGTCTTTCCTTCTTGAATTTTTTCTTTAATCTTTGTGACAGCGGAATCTTGACTTTGTTTTAATTTGATTGATTATCTAAGGCATGGTTGTGCTGATAGAGAAGATAAGTTCACTTTCCCAATGTTCATCTGGCTCAAAGCATCTGCTGCCTTATTTGCCTTACCCGGATGGTAATTGATTGATAAATCATAATCTTTCAAGAGTTCAATCCACCTTCTTTGCCTCATGTTTAGTTTCTTTTGGGTGAATATGTATTTGACGCTCTGGTGATCTGTAAATACTTCGCTTCTTACCCTATAATGATAATGTCTCCAGATCTTTAGCGCAAATACGATGCCGCTATTTCAAGATCGTGAGTTGGGTAATTTTGCTCATAAGATTTAATTACCTTGATGCATAGGCAATTACCTGACCTTCCTGCATAAGCACACACCCTAATCCTCCTTTAAAGCGTCACTATATATTGTGAAGTTCTTGCCATCCTCGGGAAGAACTAGTACTGGTGTAGATGCGAGTTTCGTCTTAAGGGGTTCGAAACTCTTCTCACATGCTTCATTCCAAATGAATTTTGAATTCTTTTGTGTGAGTTTGGTGAGAGGAATGGCTATCAAAGAAAATCCTTCCACAAATTTTCTGTAGTAGCCAGCTAAGCCCAAAAGACTTCTTATTTCGGTTACAGTCTTTGGTCGAGGCCAGTCCTTGATTGCCTCTACTTTCTTAGGGTCCACTGACACCCCTAGTTCAGAGATTATATGGCCTAAGAATGCAACACTTTTTAGGCAAAATGCACACTTCTTGAATTTTGCATAGAGTTTTTTTTTCTCGTAGTGTCTGCAAGGTGAGACGCAGATGTTCTTGATGGTCTTCCTCGCTTGGCGCGTATACAAGGATGTCATCTATGAAAACCACAACAAAATTATCAAGATATGGCTTGAATACTCGGTTCATAAGGTCCATGAATGCTGCAGGAGAATTTGTTAGGCCAAAAGGCATTACCGTGAATTCGTAGTGTCCATATCTTGTCCTAAAAGTCGTTTTAGGAATATCCTCTGCTTTGACCTTTAGCTTATGGTAACCTGATCTTAGATCGAGTTTTGAGAATACTTTGGCTCCTTTTACCTGATCGAAAAGATCATCTATTCTTGAGAGCGGGTATTTATTCTTTATTGTGATTTTGTTTAACTCTCTATAATCAATGCATAGCCTCATGCTTCCGTCCTTTTTCTTTACAAACAGGATTGGGGCTCTCCACCGGGATGTACTTGGTCGGATTTGTTTCTTATCCAATAACTCCTGAGGTTACTCCTTTAACTCTTTTAATTCGGCTGGAGCCATCCGATATGGTGCCTTTATAATTGGTGCAGCACTAGGGACCAAATTGATTTCAAATTCCACTTCTCTATCGGGTATTGCACCCGGTAATTCCTTGGTAAAAACATCTAGAAATTCTTGGACGACTTGAATTTCTTCCAACTTTGGAGCAGTTTCTTCTCTGACTTCGCTGATCATTGCCAGGTAGATTTCCTCACCGCATTTTATGGCCTTTCAGGTTTGTGAGGCAGATAGTAGGGACTTTCGTTCCTTGTACTTTCCATGGTATATGATTTATTTTTGAGTCGCAGTCTGAATTTTAACATTTTTCTTTTGGCAGTCTACCATTGCATGTTGTTTAGCTAACCAGTACATTCCGAGAATGATTTCGAACTCAATCATATTGAGTTGAATCAATTCTGCCTCAAAGTTCTATTTAACGATGCAAATTTTACAGTTCCGATATACCTTATGGGTCTCAATATTTTTGCTAGCAGGTGTTGCAACTCTTAACAATTCACTAAGAGTTTCATGCTCAAGTTTCATCTTTTTAACAATTCTTCTAGACACAAATGAGTGTGTAGCACCACAATCAAACAAGAAATATGAAGGCATTTTATTGAGTAAAACCGTAACTGGCACCACGTCGTTGGTGTTATCAGCTTCTTCCTGGGTTATGGCATATACCCGAGCGTTAGTCTTGTTTTCATTTGGTTTACTGGGTTCAGTTCCTTTATCTTTGTTCTCGGGACAATCTTTAATTTGATGACCCACCTTTCCACATTTGAAACAAACGCCCGTTTTCCTATAACATTCCCCGATGTGATTCTGCCGACAAGTAACAGACCACTTCCTTTCCTTGTGGACAGTGTTGTTAAAAGTTCCCCTTGAGGGATCACTTTATTGATTTGGCCGCTTAAATTTGGGGCAACCCGAAGCAGACTAACTTAAAAAAGGTGTCTTGTTCTTGTTACTTCTTCTCGGCATTTGATATCAGTTTCTGCACTCATTGCAGCGCCCATTAAGTCCACAAAATTGTTTTGCCTGAATACAGCCAAAGCATATTGAATTTGGCTGTTCAGCCCTTTCTTGAAACGGTGCATTTTCAAGGTTCCATCTGACATGATGGCTGGAACATAGGTTCCCAGATCATTGAACCTTGAGGTATACTCCATCACTTTCATGTCCGATGTTTGATTAAAGTTTTCAACTCGCTCAACTTTTTCAGACGAAATTATGCTGGGTAATATTGCTTCAAAAATTCTCTCCTGAAAGTTTGCCATGTGATCTGCTCTACCTCAGCCAAAGATGGGGACACTGTTTCCCACCACTTGCATGCCTGATCTTCCAGAAATGGTGTTACTACTTCAACCTTGAGCTCTTCAGGTATTTCCAGCAAATGGAGTTGGGTTTCAACATTCTTAAGCCAGATATGACTGACTTCTAGATCAAGATTGCCATCAAAAGTTGGGACTCAATTCCTTCGGAGGGATTCATAGTGATACTTGATGCCACGAGGTTGTGGTTCTGGCGTTGGCAGTTTGGTTCACAATTCTTTGCAGTGTGGCGGCTACAATAGTAGCTTTTGCCATCATGTCTTCTCGATTGAAATTCACTCTCGGTGGTGATGGTGGGTTTTTGTTTTCGTTTCAATTGACTCCGCGGGGGTTACGGTTGTTTCTGCGTGGTCTGCCTGCCATTTCCGAGAATAGGTTGAGGTGAAATATCATAACAATATAAAGGAGAGAAAGGAACAAAAATGGAAACAATGTTGTCGTGGAATTTTCGATACTAAGAATTTTCAGAATGATTTAAGGAGTTTGGCTTTGAATTTCGAAGGATATTTTGAGATGACGACATAAGATATGAATGAATTCGATGGTTGAGTCTACTATAGATTGGAATCCACTAGGCTTTTGCTCGTAAAATTTTGTCTATCAACATCCCAGCGGGATTATAAACCTGGCGGCTCTGATACCACTTAAACGTCACGCCCCGAAACCGAGGCGTCGATGACATATAGCATTGTTTAACAATTACTTGAAAGCAATTAAGCCTCGTAGCAAATGGCCAAAAACCCGTCTTTTTCATATACTGAAACATTGTCTTTACAATGACAACGGAATAAAAATTTCATCAGAGTTTGCGGAAACTAAACAAAAGGAAAGGTAAAAATCTTGATTCTTGAACTTGTCAATCGATCATCATCCCCAGAAAGCGTCTTGTTAATCCTCATTCATTTGCTTTTCATTCTTCTCTGAAAGTTGTATGAGGTGAGTGTTTTGGGAAACACTTAACAAGTGGAGGTCGATCGATTTTCAAAGATACATATAGAGCTTAATATTTAAAGCATCTCTTTAACAAACTTTCAAAACTTATTACCTTTGACTTATCATAACAGAACCGAATCAAATTCGAAATAGGAGACAAAGATTATCAGATAATTCAGAACTGATCAGAACAAACAATACACTGTTACTCAGCTCATTTCCAATGGTCAAATTGTCCTCAATATGTTACTCCTCTAAGGGGTGAGGCTAGAACACAGTTTCATACCCACTGATGGGGGCCAGCCAGAACACAGTTTCATACCCACTGATGGGAGCCAGAACACAGTTTCATACCCACTGATGAAGGCCAGACAGAATTAAAATTATCGTTCCATTTCAAATCGATTTGTAACTATGTATCACAGAATTCAAATTTATCGAACAGAGCTTATCAAATTTTTGAACGAATACAGCGGAAAAAAAGAATGTCAAAAACCAGAAAGAACATATCAAAAAGAACATATCATCGATCGAAATTTTAGAAGAAAAACTGTATTTTTCAAAAGGAGAGGACACACACACATGCATTTCATGATATATATATATATATATATATATCTAAGTTTAAAATTACAAATAAATACATAACAAAAACCCACTTACTGAATTTTAATCGCGCGGTACGTAACTTTGTTCAAAATTAGACGAATGTTGACCGACTTTGGACAGAATCTTCACAACGGCATCAGCAACAAATTACTGCACGAATGGCAGGAACAACCTTCCTTTCTTCTTCTTCAATGGTGTTGGCCGAGGGAGTGATTGTAGGGGGAAAGAGCAGATTTTCTTGTGGTGGTTTTGGATGTGTTTTTCTTTAGCAATGATGCCTTATTTATAGGTGCCAAAAGGCTTCTCATCTACCCCAAATGGACGCCCACTTGGTGCCGAAGAAAGCCATTTAATGAGATCAAGGTTATCAAGAATCAAGAGTCACCTTGGTTTTCTAAAAGGACAATTCTTGCATAATAAATTTGTCCAAGCCTCCTAGCTCTTCCTTTAGCTCCCTTCCTTGGTAACTCAATTGTCATATCTTGCACAATAAGTTTGTCCAAACCCTTAGCTCTTTTTGCTCCCTTCCTTGGTTAACTCAATGGTCATCTCTTGCACAATAAGTTTGTCCAAACATTTAGCTCTTTTAGCTCCTTTCTTGGTTAACTCAATGGTCATCTCTTGCACAATAAGTTTGTCCAAACCCTATAGCTTTTCTCCTAGCTTCATTTTTGGTTCTTTTAGGACAAAAGAAAATGAGCTTCCTTGAGCTGAAATCTTGAGTTCATGAGCTGGGGTCTTACTCCTCGGCTGATGACCCTTCATTTCTTGCGTTTTCTTGTAGTATAGATCCCTTATTAGCTAGCCCTCGAGCTTTAAGGTTACTTCCTCGAGCAGAGTTAGATGATTCTATTCGGAAATTCCGGGTTCTCAAATTTTGAAGGATGGGGTTTGGTTGTGACTAACACGATTATATGAGATATTATGAGCTGAGGCCAAGGCTCAGTGGACGGGTAATGCTGTCGCTGATGTCCCCACCACCGGGTACCGCGGTTTTTAGATGGATCCATCGAATAGAGCTGATACGATAGAGCTTATCTGAGTGTCACAACTAATGAACTGAATTCAATTAAAATAAAATGTATATGTATATGATGATATGTTGAGACATGTTTTGACACGTTATGATTTTATATGACACGTTTATGTTCATGCTTTTAAGTTAAAGAAATGTATGTTGATTACGGTATTTTCACTGCTGTGTGCTACGTATATGCACTTGATATTAGCGGTGCATGTGTGTTGATTTTTTAGACTCATTAGACGTGTTTGATGCAGGTGAGCATTTAGATGAGGAAATTGGAGGTGCAGAATTCTGAGTAGGCAGGGCTGGATGTGCGAGCACGACCCGAGGACCACACTTTTCCGCACATCACGTTTTTTTTAGTCTTGAGGAGACATGATCAGTTTTACACATTTTTCTTTATGATACGCTGTTGTTTTTCATGATTTTACTTGTTTTTTTTTATTCATGTATGATTGAGGGCCGAGTTGACAATTTTTTAAAATTACAGTATTTGTATTTATCGATCGTTTATGATTACTTTTTAAATGATATATTTTTCAGCAGGGTTGCATGCATGCAAAATATTTAGATTTACATTCACATTTAAGTATGAATTTCAGATAGAGACTCGATCCCGAGCCCCGACTTCAAGTGGATCAGTTAGTGGTAATAGTAACTGTTTGAAGGACGCAAGTAATGCTCTGACCACTTCTGAAGAGCTCTTAAAAATCATCAACCAAATCTGGGCTCATGCAGATCCACCTTCGACTAGCATGTCTCTAATCTCTGCCCTTCATGCTGAGCTTGAGAGAGCTCGTCTTCAAGTTAATCAGTTTATCCAAGAATATTGCTCTGACAAAAGAGAGATAAACCATCTCATCAAGTGTTTTTCCAAAGAAAAGGCATCATGGAAAAGTAAATAACAACAAACTGTGGAATCTGCGGTTGAGTCTATTTCTGGTGAACTAGAGATAGAGCGAAAGTTAAGGAGGCGACTCGAGAGCTTGAACAAAAAACTTGGGAAAGAATTAGCAGAGATTAAGGTGTCATTCATGAAGGCAGTTAAATAGTTGGAAAGATAGAAACGAGCTACAGAAATTACCGAACAAGTGTGTGATGAATTAGCTCGGAATATCGACGAGGAGAGGGCCGAAGTAGAAATGCTAAAACGGGATTCTGTCAAACCATTTGACTCTAAGCGTCAATTCGAGGATAAAAATTATGCCATAAAGAAGTTAAGGAAACAATTGGAAGGTTTCCTCGGAACAAAATGAGACAAAGAAGTTGATAATGGGATGTATTTGAGTAAGGCTGAAGCTCGTTTTCATCAGAATCAGCAAGAAGAAAGAAATGGAATAGTAGATCTTACAGAGAGTAAAGAAGAGTCAGGAAACAGTGATCTTCATTCTATTGAATTGAACATGGATAATAATTACAATAATAAGGGGTACAAATTGGCTCGTGCATCTGCTGTTGACCGTGAGTCTAGGAAGTTGATAGTTAACGATGAAAACATGATACGAAACTGTGTCTTTGTGCACGTCGCTTGTAAAAGTGGTTCTATTCAAAGGAGTGTGTCAGATTGTGTTGAATCTGCTATTCAAGATGCGAGTAGTCCATGCTTGGGTAAAGGTGTAGACTGGGCAAGATATCTACTCGAGAAACAAGCTCAAAACGGAAGCCATCTTGAAGATACTTACAGACACAAATCAAGCAAGGGTCTCAAAGATCACGCCCTATCAAGTTCTATGTTACCACTGGTCAGAGACTATCACACTCTATCCGAGAAAAATGAGCAATAATTGTCTCCACATGATCCTTGCACCATTCAAATGATCTGCTCAAAATCAAGAATGGCATATGCTAGAGGGGAGAGCCAGTGTAACGTCCCGAAAATTTGAAGTTCCACGTGAATGTAAGTTATCAAATTTCTTATGTATTTTAAATAAATTATTTTAATTGTATTTATTAAATGTGGTAGGTATGTTTACAAGTTTAAAATGTAGTTTTCTACATGAAGGCATTAAACTGTATTTTTAAAAGGTTATTCAAGATGCGATCGAGGAACGAAAATCGGGATCCATATGAGGAAAAATATTTTTATTAAATAATTATTTTTAATTGTTTAAAGTATAGTATATTTTAAATGATATTTTCGAAAATGGCAACTTTTGGAGTGTTTTTACATGCCGAGACGTATTTTAAAACGGTATTTTATTTTCGACGAAAATATGAACTTTTCGAGAACTCAGCTATTATGTCTCAAACTTTCCTAAACAAAATATTTTAATTATTATCTAATGAGGATATTATACTAGGTTAATGGGCCTACACTCGTTCCATGTGTTTTATATATCTAATAAGCCTCCAAAAACCCTACACACACACAATTACACATGCACACCACATCAAAGCACTAGGACTCTCCTAGGGCAGAACCTACATGATCACACACATAATTTTCAAGCAAGTTCATGTAAATTTGAAGAAAATCAGCAAGGTTGTATCCCTCATCTCCTCACCAACGTTCTTCGCATCGCAAACCGTTTTTCGTGCGTAATAAAAGCAAAGGCACGCTTTAACTTTTTTCAAACACCTTTCACACCATATTATGTTTTTTTGATTAAAATTTGCATGAAAAATATGTGGCACAAGTTTTATTTTTGTTTTTATAGGCATACATGCTTATAACTCATGTTTTATGATTCAAAAACTCATGTTAAGGATACCTAAAGAGGCTAACATGGTAGGGACACCAAAAGGGATGAATTTCAGAGGGTTTAGGAGCCACTTAGGAGTCGGCACAAGGGCTGGACGTGAGGGCTTCATGCATGAACGAAGGGGCTTGGACTCTTTGGGTAGGGTTTCCTATGGTATGCGGCTGCTAGCTGCTGATAAGGGCACATCCAAGGGTCTTAGGAGGGTCGAGCCAGGGTCCTAGACAGGCTGCACGATGAGAGAGTTGAGGACAAGTGTGATTGCGCACCTATAGGACTGCGCGTGCAAGGGATGGTCCGGCTGTTGGGGAGCTGCGACTTCTAGGCGGGTTAGCATCGGTCCAGAAGCTTACCTAGGGTTCTGTTAGGGTCGTAATATGGTGGCCAAGGGTCTGGTCGTGTGGCTAAGGGGCTGGGTTCGAAGCTTGCCTATGTTCGAATCACACTAGAACTAGGACTCTCGTGTATAAAAATACAGCAGCTTCCTTGTCATGATCGAAAGTCTTGTTGGGCTTGAATTGGGTTGAAAATTGTTTATTTAGGTGTTATTAAGATTTGGTTCAAGTTTGGTAAAGTTTAGTTAAGTTTCGAGTCAATACGAGTCAAAACCATGATGTACATCTAAGTTCAAAAATGAATTGAGGAAATTATCGAAAACCTAAATTTTAAGCCTAAGAAATATTTATGGCAGTGTTTTAAGGTATTATGATAAGTTTGGGACGAATTGGGACATAGTTCCGAGGTATAAGGATAAATACGAAAAATTATGCTTCTAGGGATAAAACGATCATTTTAAACCAAAAATTGTTAGTCATCCTGGCAATGCCCTGAATGCTATAAAATATGTTAATATTTTATTTTAAATGTTTATGGAATTTTATGATGTAACTTTAACGCTAAAAAACATGTTGCATGCTTGGTTTAACAGAAAAATGATTTATATATATGCATGAATTTTTTTAAGTGATGAAAAGATGAAACATTGGAGGAGGTGAAGTGATTGTGACTGATACGATGATATGGTTGGAGATAACGTGAGGGAAAAGGCCCCAAAGGGAGCCCGTTTACGGGAGAAGGCCCAGAGGAAGCCCGAGTATTTCCATTGATATGATATGATGATATGATATGATAGGCCAAGACTCAGTTGACAGGTGAGAGTGTCGCCGATGTCCCCGCCGCCCAGTACTGTGGTTACACGTAGATGGATCCATCAACCTTCAGCTGATACAAAAGTCATAATTAACGATCCGAATTGAATAAAAAGAAAAACGTATACGCATATGATGAAAAGAAAAATGTTTATGATGAAAGGAAAAATGTTTATGTTTATACATGTTCATTAAAAGCTATTAAGTAAAAGTATTTTCACTGTTGCATGTGGATGTATATGTATTACTTGTTATCATGATTAAGGTTTTCTGAGTCAATAGACTCACTAGGTGTGATCGATGCAAGTGAGCATGATGTTGATGTCGTTGAGGGATTTGGTGGTTGATCTTATTGGACTGAAGGTGCAGACAACCCGAGGACCAGCACTAGTTTTTCGCATTTACTTTTAAGTTTCTATAAAGATTTTTACGACTTTTATTATGCTTTTTGAGTGGTTTTTGAGAAAATGTTAGAGTTAGTTTTATTTTGAAATATTGCTAAGTTAGGTTTGGTAAACGAGTGACAATTTTATGTTTCGAATTGTTTTCCATGGGATTTTAAAATATAGTTTGTTGTTTTATTTTTAAAACGGTACTTAGTAGAAAAAAACTTTTTAAAGAAAAACGAGTAGTGGACGTTTCAGTTGGTATCAGAGCAACATTCCTACAAAGGGTTGTGCCACCGCCAGTTCCGAAAAGCTCAGTCGTCAAGCCTCAAGTATTTAAGTTTAAATGTTTTTAATGTTATCACCTGCATGTTTACATGGTTCATACGTTCAAAGCTACATGTTTAAACACTTTTTGAAGTTAAATGACATTTATTTTTAAGTTTGCATGATAAAATATTTTTATGATTAAACCTGCATGGTCGCATGATTTTTCTCACGCTAAAAGATTAGATGATTTAGAATTTTTATGCATATTACTTTATGGAACAAGAAATTATCTGATTTCCATGCATGCTGGCTTTGCGGTTTAATTGGACATGTTTAAGAATTGGGGTTAACGGGCGTTAGGAAAGTTGAAAATGATTGGACTATATCGATTTTTGGGTTTTAGTATTGATATTCTACTTTTTTTGACATAAGTTAATCGTGAAGATTATTAATGCTTTTGGAACATGTAGATTTTCTGAGAAAATATTGATGATACTTGGTTACTAGTTGAGTTAATTTATGACAATTTCACAAAAGGAATAATTATTTGAAGACAGCGATGATCTTTAGAAGTATGAAAATGTATAATTCGGGATTAGGTATTGATGGAAGGGTGAGATTGGTTATGATAATTGATTTTTGGTTAATAAGAATAGAATTATTGAAATTTATGTTACAAGAAACCTATAGAAGGGAATTAAGAATGCTAAGAATTTATGGTTTAATTGTAGGATTTTCAAAATTTAGGCCCAATTGGATAATCTTCGAGGAAAGTAGGAATTTATTTTTTTCAATAGTTAAAAATATGAGGGCATGTATGGCACTTTTCAAAGAACTAGGGTCCAAATTGCATAATTCGAATACTTGGGAGGCTTAATTGTACTTGGCCGAGGTTTCAAGGACTAATCCGAAATATTTAAAAGTCCAGGGACTGAATTGAGATAACCGAAATTTCTAGGGTAAAATCTGGAATTTTCAAAAATTCAGGGACTAAGTTGCAAATTATAAAAATTCTAGAGGCGGTTTTGCTAACCTTAGGTAAATAAGGGCTTTCTTCGCAATTTCTGGAATTCTAGGGGTTGAAACAATGATTTCTGAAAGTTTAGGGCCCAAATTGATAGAATGTGAAATTCATGAGGCTAAGATACAAATCGTCGAAACTATTGGGACTAAATGGTAAGAATTAGAAAACTTTGGGGATGGAAACACAACTTTCGAAAATTATGTAGGGTGAAATGGTGAATTTTTGAGGAATTAGGAATTAATTTAGAATTGTTAAGAAATTTTGGGACTAGTTTAGCAATAAGTATGAATTGAATGATTTAAATGATATGATCAATTTCCGATGATTTAGGCTTGAAGCGATATTGATGGAATGGGATCGTTTGAACACCCAATACATATGATGTTTCAAAGACACGATTTTCTCAATGAGCTGCAATAGCTCGTGTTCTAAGAATATATACACTGATGAATTAGATCGAGTTTGGTTACAAACCAAGCGGAAGACACTCGAAATAATCCTTCGTTAAGAAAACTGATCGATTTTATATCTTGTGCAACTGAATAACTGGAAATTACATGGGATCAGTTCCGACTTATATCAGTTCAGTTATGGACAGAACTGAACTGATATCAGCTGAACTGATCAAATCAGTAAAGAACAAAAACAAGCAGTTAAACTGAAATAACACAAAATATGTTTATTGATGTTCGGAGACTTCAACTGCTCCTACGTCACCCCTTCTACCTCCTTGGGTAGGTACCACTAGAAGACTTTGATTAATTACAACAAATGAAATAACCCACCCAGCTTAGGAATTACCCACTGCCTAACTGAACTACTAGTCTAGACTAAAGGCAGCACCTTCCAGTCAACACTTGTCTAACGTTTATATGTCAAAGACTACATATATATGTTTTACGTCTTTGTGCAAGACAGAATTTGAGTGGTGTTGTTTGTGTGTGTGTGTGAGAACTAATATCTGAAAACTACCCGAAAGTGTTCTCACACACTGAGGGAAATATGCTTCTAAAACTAAGATGATAACACGTTGAAGTGTTCCCTCTGGCTGATTAGTTCTTACTGAGCTTCTCCTTCTATTTATTGGCGTTTGGTTGAACGTACAGTGAGATTCAGTGAATGAATCCGTTGCAGTTTGAATTTGTTCCCCCAAATAGATATCTAGAACATTTGGCTTTAAGCGCTACTGCAAAGTCTCGTATTGTACCTTGAGCGTACAATAGCTTTTGTACCTTTCTGCACAGCTGGATTAAGCTTGTCATATCTGTAAACCGGTTCGCTCCTAACTGATGTTCTGAACTGGTCAGTTGTACTTGTATTGAACCGGTGAGATGAAATCAGTTGACTCTCAACTGAACTGATTTCACTGATTCAATTGAACTGGTCAGTTGGGCTCTTCATCAGTTGAACACTTCATCAGCTAACCGAGCTTTTGAAGGTCTTCTGCTGAACCACCTATCAACTGGACAATCAGTTGAACTGCTCTTGATACTTCAGTTGTGCTGGTTCAGTTTGATCAATCAGTTGGCATTTTCAGTTTGCGTCTCTTTAGCTTCAGTTTAAGCTTGGTAACTGATCAGTTTCAGTTTTTGCGCACTTACGTGAACTCATTAGAAAAAAATAAACAAGTTTTGTTAACATTAAAATCAAGATTGCGAACATAAAATGTTCCAATAATCTCTCCTTTTTTATGATCACAAAACTTGAACAGTTAAAGCGATTTAAAATAAATTTAAACAGTTAATATTCTCCCCCTTTTTGATAATAAAAAATGTTTAAAAACATTGAAGTTAATAAAAGAACTTTCAGTTCAAGGGATAGCAGAAAGAAAAGCTCCCCCTCAACAACTGAATAAAACGATTTGAAAAAAAAAATTCAATTCGAGGGATAGCAAATTTAAAATCAATTTTAAAGAATAGCTCTCCCTCAAAAACTGAATCAAAAACTCTCCCTCAAAAATATAATCATTGCGCGATTTTAAAAAGAAGTTTAAGAAATAAACACTCAAGCAGTTAAGGCAACATGCAGTTACATGCAAACTAACTGGATACACATGATATTAATTTAATCGATGACGCGTCCCTTGAATTAATATAAAGCACACCATCTTATGTAAGGAAATTGCTACTACACTTAGCAAATATCAAATAACATCAAGTATCAGTCAGTTTATATAAAATAAAACTGAGTGTACCAACAATTGGTCGCCTAGAATGCTTGGAATGTTGCATCGATTTTGAGTTTCTTTTTCCATAAGAACAGATAGTTGCCTTGGACTTGATCTCTATGCTGGCTAACTGGTCTAACTGATGCAAACTGGACTCAACTAATGCTGAATAGTAATGATCAACTACTAGGATCTGATATGGCAATGAAGCGACGGCACTTCTGATGATTAAGATCCACTTAACTCATCAGTTTCAGTTGGTAGTTACGTTTCGCCTGTTGATCAGTTGAACTGGTAAGCTGACAATTGAAATCTTTTCCGCTGATCAGTTTAGCTATCCTGCTATCAGTTGAACTCAAAAATCCTGCGGACAGCCAAACAACAAAATAGCACAGCAAACATATAAAATATTTTCAGAGGGTTTTGAAAACCATTTTAAAATACATCTTAAAAATAATATCAGTTTTCAAATGTCCTTCTTAGAACTGCTAGCTCTGATACCAATTGATGGAACGGGATCGTTTGAGCACCCAATACATATGATACTTCAAAGACACGAATTTCTCAATGGGCTCCAATAGCTCATGTTCTAAGAATGTATACACTGATTAATTAGATCGAGTTTTGTTACAAACCAAGCGGAAGACACTCGAAATAATCCTTCGTTAAGAAAATTGATCAATTTTATATCTTGTACAACTGCATAACTGGAAATTACATGGGATCAGTTTTGGCTTATATCAGTTCAGTTATGGACAGAACTTAACTGATCAAATCAGTTAAGAACAAAAATAGCAAGTTAAACAAAAATAACACAAGATATATTTATGGATGTTCGGAGACTTCAACTGCTCCTACGTCACCCCTTCTACCTCATCAGGTAGATACCACTAGAAGACTTTGATTAATTAGAACAAGTGTAATAACCCACCCAGCTTAGGACTTACCCACTACCTAACTGAACTCCTAGTCTAGACTGAAGGCATCACCTTCCAGCCAACACTTGTTTAACGTCTGTGTATCAAAGACTACATACACATATTTTACGTCTTTGTGCAAGATGGAATTTGAGTGGTGTTGTGTGTGTGTGTGTCATATTGATCTCTGAAAACTACCCGAAAGTGTTATCACACACTGAGGGACTTCTAAAACTAAGCTGATAACACGTTGAAGTGTTCCCTCTGGGCTGATTAGTTCTTCAAAGCTGATAAGCATTATACGTGCCCTCTCTGTATTTTATTTTTCACTCATCAACCCTCATCAACATCTTCACTGAGCTTCGCCTTCTATTTATTGGCGTTTGGTTGAACGTACAGTGAGATTCAGTGAATGAATCCGTTGCAGTTTGAATTTGTTCCCCCAAATAGATATCTGGAACATTCTGCTTTAAGCGCTGCTGCAAAGTCTCTTATTATACCTTGATCGTACAATAGCTTTTGTACCTTTCTGCTCAGCTGGATTAAGCTTGTCGTATCTGCAAACTGGTTCTCTCCTAACTGATGTTCTGAACGGGTCAGTTGAACTGGTCTTGTACTGGTAAGGTGAAATCAGTTGACTCGTCTGCTGAACTGATTTCACTGATTTAGTTGAACTGGTCAGTTCGGCTCTTCATCAGCTGAACACTTTATCAGCTGGCCGAGCTTTTGAAGGTCTTCTACCGAACCACCTATCAACTGAACAACAGGTTGAACTGCTCTTGATACTTCAGTTGTACTGGTTCAGTTTGATCAATCAGTTGGCACTTTCAGTTTGCGTCTCGATAGCTTCAGTTTAAGCTTGGTAACTGATCAATTCAAAGCTTGATCAGTTTCAATTTCTGCGCACTTATGTAAACTCATTAGAAACAAATAAACAAGTTTTGTTAACATCAAAATCAAGATTGCGAACATGAAATGTTCCAACAGATATTTAGAACCTTAAAATATCTTGATTATAATGTTGTAAGGAATGATAATCAAGGGTCATGTAGAATGAATCAATATTGGTTTGAAAATATCAGCGTTAGTGAAATAACATTTTGGCAAATTAAGAATTCAGACTGAGTACAATCTAAGTTAAAGTTGATCAATTAGTAAAGTTTAGGGATGAAAAGTTTATGTTTAAAATTTGACAAGAAAATATTAAGTTTTGAATTTATTAGTGTTAAAAATGCTTCATGGTTTAGATATTAAGTAATTAAATCGAAAGGCTTAGGTTTACGTCTAAGAAAAATATTAGAATTCAAATTTAAGATTACAGGATGAGTTGGATAAGCTCGAGTCAATAAAAGTAAGAAAAAGTCAAAAATCGGGAATTCTTTTGAAACTCATTAAGAAATTTGTAATTAATTGGATATTTGGGTTGAAATTAGGTTCTCTAAAGACCATATGGGCTTTGTAAGTTTGAATTACAAGTTATGAGATGGGCATTTATATGAAAATTTTGGGGGCAAAATTTAATATTTGCAAAAATTTATATTTGTGAAGTACTCGTAGATATATAAGCTACGATAGTTGATGCCGTAAGATAAAGATTCGATTAAAAGATCTTAAACTAATATTATGATGGGGTTGAGATAAGGTTTAACTATTAAGGGTTTTACCAGGATAGAAGTCGATTAGTAAATTTTGGTGCTAACATCTCCTAAGTTGAATTACATAAATGCTAATCTTGGGATTTAATGTCTTAGCATACCTTGAGTTCAATAAATTTAAGAAATGATGCTTTTGTGATTTTAATGTTGAAATATAATATGTTGAGGAACATCTCGGGTATAGTATAAGAAAAGTAAGATACGACAAGTTTGGCCATCCATTTCTAATAATGGGAATTGTGAGAAAAGTCAAAATTCGAGGTTGTAGTAAAATAGAACTAAGTCACCATAGGTTGTTGTAAGTTTCGGTTCGCAAACGATGATTTTGAATGCAAATTTAATTAAGATTGTGGAGACATAAGGACATTCTAAAACTTATTTTATCAGGGAGACGCAGTAGAAGCGTGGATTATTGGGATACTAGAATTAAGTCTGAACATCTGATTATCGAGGAAAAGTGAATTTCGGGACGAAATTCAATTTAAGGGGGTAGCTTGTAATGTCCCGAAAATTTGAAGATCCACGTGAACTACGTTCATGCAAGTTATCAAATTTCTTATTTATTTTAAATAAATTATTTTACTTTCATTTATTAAATGTGGTAGGTATATTTACATGTTTAAAATGTAGTTTTCTCCATGAATGCATAAAACTGTATTTTTAAAAGGTTATTCGAGACGCGATCGAGAAACGAAATTGGGATCCATATGAAGGAAAATATTTTTATTAAATGATTATTTTTAATTGTTTAAAGTATAGTATATATTAAAAGATATTTTCGAAAATGACAACTTTTGGGGTGTTTTAACACGCCGTTTAACGTGAATATGTGGTTTTAATTAATGGTTTATTTAAAGTTCAGTCATTATGGTTTCTAGGTGCATTTCGCGCTCGATCGAGGAACGGAGACCGGGGAATTATCAAGAAAATTATTTTTATTACATATTTAATTTTTATTAATTAATATAAATTGTTTTAAGGGTATTTTTCAAGAAATGGGCTTTGTTGTATATTTTTACCCGCCAGAGCATATTTTTAATCAGTACGCAAATTTTAACGATTCGGATGACTTTTTTAGGGTTCGGAAAATATTTTCAAAAACGTACAAAAATGAAATATTTTTCGGGAGTGTGTTTATGCTTGATGGTCCTACTTTGAGTTTAGTGGGCTCAATACCCTTTTTAAATTTTTTAATACAATTAAGGGCCCATTAACTTATTGTTTACTATTTAATTACTACAAAACACACCCTAAACCTAAATAGCCCCATCAGCCGTCCACCCCACTCAGCAACATAACTTTTACATGGAAAAAATAGCAGCCATTGAGAGAAAAAATCGGCTCCTCCTTTATTCTTCGATAAAAGTTCATTCCCCGCTCCTCCAGCGCTTCCCCGACGCGTTCTTCTTCAAGTTTTTGAGCATAATTCATCAAGGCACGCATGTATCTTTGTTTTCTCTTCATTCATGCCAATAAATTGCTGATATATATGTATATGAACGCAGGAGGATTTATTTCGGCTAGTTGAAGCTTCGGTTTTATTCAAGAATTGACATGAATGTGCATTCCTTTTGTTAAAAACTCACATGTTCTTGTACATGTGCAAGGGGCTGCTAGTTTTTGTGTTTCTAAGGGCTGTACACGATGGTGAGAGGTCAATAGGCTGGTGTCGATGGTTAGATGGGTTAAGTCGAGGGTCGATCGTTTTTTTTAAGTGTGTCACAAAACCCGTCACCCTCTGTTATTTCGAATTCTGCGAATTATAGGTTCATTTTCTGGAAATATGTTCAACATACGAGTTGTAGAACTTTGTGTTATCTTCGATTCGATAGAAAATTCATAATTTTCTGATAAAAAACGAGAGATATATGATTTTATTTTTGTAAAGCCGCACAAGCTGTGAAATTTCTGTATCACAAAACCCGTCACCCTCAGTTATTTTGAATTCTGCGACTTATAGGTTTGTTTTCTTGAAATGTGTTCAACATATGATTTGTACCACTCTGTGATATCTTCGATTTGATAGCAAATTCGTAATTTGATGATAAGAAATGAGAGAGATATGATTTTTATCGTAAAGCCGCGCCAGCTGTGAAATTTGTGTGTAATAAAACCCGTCACACTCGGTTATTTTGAATTCTGCGACTTATAGTTTGGGTTTCTGGTAATGTGTTCAACTTATGATTTGTAGCACTCTGTTTTATCTTTGTTTCGATAGAAAATTCTTAATTTTCTGATAAGAAATGAGAGAGATATGATTTTTATCGTAAAATCGCTCAAGCTGTGAAAATTGTGTTCATACGCTGGATATTTCCAGCCACCTTTGGGCTTGTTTCGTGGGTCATAAATGGTCTGGAAAGAGTTTTTTAGAGGCTGGTCATGTAGGTTTAAGTCACATATTATGTTGGGAAAAATTCGGTTGAAATTCGGGTTGATTCGGGTTAAAACCAGGACCTCGGTCCAAGTTTTAAAACGAATCATTTAAGTTTGGAAACGGGCTCGAGTTTACGTCTAATAAATGCTTTTAAATATGTTTTGGGACGTTTAAAAGAGTTTGGTAAGCTTCGGGTCGAAATTTAGAGGTTCAGGGGTAAAATGGTCATTTTGGGTTTCCAGGAGCAAAATGGTCATTTTGCACCAGGCCGAGTTTTTAGTCCTAGCAGCACCCCTAGCACAAATTTATCATTTCTTTAAATGTTTATGCATCACGATCACGAATTTTATGAATTTATGAAATATACGTTGTATGCTTGATTTTAAGAAAATTTACATATGTGCATGATTTTGATAAGTGATGAAAATTATGATGATTTGAAGGATGAGAATTAGTTGTGACTATCGAAGTATATGTAAATGCTTAATACGTATATGTAAATGATGATAATGAGGCCTAGGCACAATGGATGGGTAATACTGTCACTGATGTCCGACAGCCGCCGGGTACCGCGGTTCTATGTATGATGGATCCATCGTAAATGATGAATGATATACGACAGTCACAATTAATGAACTGAATTCACCAAATGAAATGATGTTAATGATGAACAATGAATGATGATAATGATGAATTGTTTTGTCATGTAATGACTTCATATGGCACGTCTGCATTTACGCTTTTAAAATGCATGAAAGGTATGTTGATTACAGTATATTTTCACTGCTCTGTGCCATGTATATGTACTTGTTATTTCTGGTATAGGTGTGTTGAGTTTTTAGACTCACTAGACGTGTGTGATGCAGGTGAGAATGTTTATGAGGGGACTGGAGGTGCAGAACTCTGAGTCGGTCGGACTGGATGTGCGTGCACGACCCGAGGACCACATTTCTTCCGCACATGATGTTTTTATGAGTTTTGAGAGGACATGAGTATTTTACGTTTGTTTTGTTACGATGTTCGTTTTAAGATATTTTTACTCGTTATGTTACGCTTTTTCTGTTGGTCGAGTTTGGCCATTTTAACTGCACTATTTTAAGTTGTTAAACATTTACGGTTATTTTTAAATGATATATTTTTCAGTAGAGTTGCATGCATGGAAAATGTTTATATTGGATTTTCGAAATGTGAGCTTTTAAAAATAAAAAAAATTTCCGCATTTTAAATAAGTAGATGTTTCAATCTCAACTGATACCAACACTTTAAGAATCTAGGTACTTATGCCTGAAGGTCCTGGGTTCAAGTGTTGGGAGAGGCGAAAGAAACCACTTTCCAGGAGTCGGATATTCTATGAGTGGCAGTGCGGCCCATGCTGGAACATCCTAACGACCCATAACCAGTAGTGGTGCATAGGTATGGGCCGAGGCCCATGTTGGTTCAGCCTAATGGCCTATAATCGTTACAGCTAAACTAAAGACAATTTTAGGACTTTCTTCCCAAGAAATATATCCAAAAGAGATTCAAGATCTCTATGCAAATGGATTCATTTCCGCTGACGGCAACATCTCTACCACCGTCAACAATCAGTTGCTGATAGTAGAAGAATACTCCTTCAGCAACATCTTTCAACTGCCAACTGATGGTCTGGCCAATATCTTTGATGTGAAAACTTCTGATGTAGAGGAGATGCAGACTCTCCTATCAGCTGATGGACGGAAAATCAAAGTTTTCGATCCTAAAAAGGAACTGAAGCTAGAAATCCAGTTGATGGCTGACATCGTGGCCAAATGGATACTTGCCAAAGCTGAATCCGTTTTTGCTCTCACTCTAGAGAAATTTCAAGTCATGACTGCTATCATGGCTGGAAAAAGACTGAATTGGAAAGGTATCATCTTCAACCTTCTTGAAAACATGTTTCAGTATTCAAAACAATCAAAGGGATTTGCGGTGCCGCTCATCTATCTGCTGAAAAGCAAGGGCTTAATGGGTGACTCCTCTGAGAGGTCATCCAAATTCAAGATATTCAATGACAAGAGTGTTCAGCTGCCAAGCTCAGGCTGGACTTCTCTCCTGAAAAAATTTTTAAGGTTAAAAAGGAGATTGGGATGAAGGAGGCTCACAAACCAGTGAAGAAAGCCAAGAACACAGATCAGAAGAAGACAATCAAACGCAAACTGATTCTCCTAAGATCGCCAAGAAACCCAGAACTCTGAAGTCAAAACCAGCAATCGTTATGGGCATCATCCCAACTGAGAGGCTGTTACTATCTTGAGCTGAACAACTGATCCAGGCTACTCCGTTGCGGGCAATATCAGTAACGACTTTAAATGAATAGCAGTTACCTCCACCTGCTGCTCCTCTCAAGAAGACTATCACCGAATCTTGTGATAGGAAGAAACCTATTGGAGTTAAAGCTCCACTAATCACTATCTTTGTCCCATCTTCATTGCCATTTGTCAGACCCAAAGGGGTAGTGATTAGAGAAATGATTGATGCAACCATATCTGGACTGAATATTCCTCATGTCTTGACTGACTCAAAGGGCAAGGAAAAGATGACAGAAGAGCCCAGACCCACAAACACAATTCAAACCCATATTGGCCTCATCTGGAAAGAGGTCAATGAATTTTCTGAGACTAAGCTTAAAGCTTTTGATGAATGGGTAAGGTGTAGGACTGAAGTGTTTGCCAGGCAACTGCAAAAGAAATAAGTTTTGAAGGAGTTTATTGCCATGGAAACAATATTCCTAAAAATGGTCTAAGAAGTTTTAGTTGTTCAAGCATTGCAGAGAAAGAAGTACTTCTTTGATCAAGTACGAGCAAAGAAGTTAAGACAAATGGTTGTTCAGCTACGCCAAAACTATGATCCCACCAGTCCAACTGCCTTTAATGACAAAGCAGTTCATGACCAGGTGGACTCTGATCTTATATCTCTGCAGATGGAGATTAAGCATTGGGAACTAGATCAAAAACTGACCATTCCAGAAGATTCCCAAGGTTTTTCATCAGACGAGCTAGCTGAACAATCAGTTCAACCGCAGAAGCCATCCCAGGAACCAGTTGCTGAATCTTCTGAGCAAGTAACTGCTTATTCGTCAAAGGATGCGAAACTGTCAACTACTGCTCCTCAATCTTCAACTGTAGAACTTCAACTTTATATTGATGTTGAATTGTCATTGGCAAACATTGATGAAATTATTAAATCATTTGCCTCTGATATTCAACAGACTACTACAGAAGCAGTTGAAGAACTATTCGCAACTGACGAGCCAGCCTCACAGGCTACTTTTCAACTGACTGAAGGGCCAGTTCAGTTGACTTCCACGACTAAACAGACAGTTATTACAGGAACTGAAGAGGTAGTTCAGTCTTCCGCCATGACTTAACAAACAATAACTGAAGAGGTGCCAGCTGCACAGCCAACCACAGTTTCAGTTATTCAACCAACTGAAGAACTTATTTCTGAATCAGCTGAGCAACCAACTGAAGAACCAGCTACCATTTCAGCTGATCAACCAACTTCAGAGCCTTCTGGTTCCGCTGCTGTTCCGAATCTCTCTTCTTCTCCACAGCTTCAACAGGAAGATATACCAGAGGATACTTTAGAAATGGTCAATCTTGAAACTGAAACAACTGACAGGGCCATGGTGATATTTAATCAAGAGAACCAGGAGCAAGAACCAGAAGCTTCTAAGGCCATGTATCCGGGTATATCAATAGAAACTGAATCATTGTTTGAAGAAATTCAGGCCATCCAGACCAATCTTGTCGTTGTAATGACTTCCATTTCTGACATCAAGTCAACCCAATTTTTGCATACTATGAGGATCGATTCTATAAAGGAGAATACTATGGGGAGACTACAGCAAACCCAAAAGGATGTAACTTCATTATTTTTCCAAATTGAAGAACTTCGAAAAGACAGAGTGTCAGCTGAAGCTCACTTTTAAACTCAAGCCTTGGTTACAAGACGCCTTGATTTTTTGGAAAACACTGTCTCAAAAAGAATGGATTTGCTGCAAGAAATCCTATTGAATGCAGTATCAAACCTCTCCTCGGAAGTCCGTATGTTATCCAAAAAGGTTGATGGGTTTGACAAAAAGGGGGAAGAAGAAGGAAAATATCAGCCGGAGCAATCTACAAAGTTGATCGAGAAAAAATAGAAGATTATTTGGCATATTTTAAAGATTATTTTAGTCAGTTAAAAGATTATTTTATTCTTTCATTATTTGTACGAATCTGTACTTTGAAAGAGTTGTCAGTAAAAGATTATTTTATCTACAATGAGTTCAGTTGATCAGTTCTTATTTTCTAAGTTTTGTCAAACATCAAAAAGGGAGAAATTGTTGGAAACTGAATTTCGGAAGTTTGACAAACTGATTGTTTAATAGATTGAACTAACTGATCAAGAAGACTGATAGAGACTGATCTAAAATATGCAAACTATCAGTTGTCCGTAACTGAAGATTAGTGCGTAGTTTTTCGAAGACAACTGACTGATCAGTTACTACTAGCAAACTGAACTATGCAGACAACTGACTGATCAGTTGGAACTGATCAGTTACTACAATCGGTTGTAAGCTTATCAGCTGTATTTTATCAGCTGATCCTTCAGCTACACAAGTCATCAGTTAAGGAAAATGACGTTTAACCAACAACTACACAAAAGCTGACTGCAATAAGTAGTGGGATAGCCGCATGTCAGAAAAGTTGCAGTGTACAATTTTCAGAAGAATGTTGACGTAGCAAACAACGGATAGAAAGTTTCAAATCGTATTTAATGTTACCGTTGGTTGTTACTCTGCTGAAATCTTTGCTCACTCTTATTTTATACATTCATAGTATTCAATGCTATACTTCGAGCTTACAAGCACAAACCGTTATTGTTATAATACTTGATCTTGAAGAGATCAGTTGTGCTAAGTTATTTCAGTCCAGTTGAGCACTGTAAATTGATTTGTAACTAAGAGTTTTAGTTTGGCATTGTTAACTCCAAAACTGAAGTGGGCCTCTACAACTTTTTGTATTGATCAAAGTCTTTTACTAAATATCATATCCTTGTGATAGAAGGGGTGACGTAGGAGTGTTTGAAACTCTCCGAACATCCGTAAAAACTTGTGTCTTCTTATTTTAGTTTTTATTCTATCTATCAATCAGTTGATTTCCGCACTTTTAATGTTAACTGATTGATATCGATTGACAAGATTCCCGAGTATCAGTTTATCAAACATACATACTTAAACTTGGAACATACTTATATAAACATAGACATGACATCATTTCATAAAATTTTTCATAAACATACTTGCATCATACATAATTGGACATACATAAACATCATTTTGTGTAGAGATATGTTTCAATGCAAGTGACCCATATAAATGCATCTGATCAGACTAAACCACAGTGCTGGGCTGGCAGGGATGTCCACTACCACATACATTAGATACCCGGTCATGCTTTACCGGGGTGGAGAGGTCTCCGGCCACGTTCACCGACTTCTAAACCCGTTCATATTTGGTCACAAGACATTTAGCATACCTCAAAAATATAAAATATTTTCTCTACACGTCAAACATACTAATACATTATGCATGCATGCTCAAGACAAAAAATTTAAAAAATAATTATTTTTTATTTTTTTCCCAGAATATTTGGCGCTCGAGCGGCAATTTCTTACCGCTCGAGCGCGCCCGTCCAGAAGGTCTGGCACTCAAGCGGTAAGATATCGCGCCCGAGCGCCGGCCTGCGCGAAAAATTTTGAAAACCAAGAGCATTCATACGAGAATGATCATAACTCACTCATCTCTTGTCCAAAAATTACGAATTTATTGTTGAATCGAAGATATCAAAAATTACTACGTTTTATATGTAAAAGTTTTTCCAGAAAATCGACCGAAAATTCACAGTACTCGAATGACTGCAGACTCATTTTTTTGAGATCTAAAAATCGTTTAAACATCACAGTTTGAGTAGTCACACAAAAATTATCATAACCCATTCATTTATTGTCCAAAAATCACTAATTTACGTCAAATCGAATGTATCAAAAAGTAATACGTTTTATATGTTGAAAAATTTTCCCGAAAATTGATAAAAAAAAAGTACAATACACAAAATGAAAGAAACATCCAGTTTTGAAATCTAAAAACTTTCCAAAAATCATTTCATACGTTTTTACTCATACTTTTGCATAACAAACATGGATTTTTACACACAATAAACATCAAAACATATACTATGATAAGATCGAAGCCAAATAAAAGAATATACATGTCTTTGCATCTAAACGCTCGAAGATGACGAATAGCGGCGCGGTAGAATACGGGGGATGATTGGGTAACGTTTGCTGCGCGATTTCTTTAAGAAAAATGACCGAAAATTTGCTGAGAATTTGCAGGAGAAGGGGATGGTGGCTGCTGAAAAGAAATGGCTCAAGAATCCTAGCTAATCTCCAACTAATGCAACGTGTGTGTGTGTGTAGTTTAATTAGGTGAAAATTTTTGCTTAAATAATTATTTAATTAACTAATTATGGGCTAAAAGAATGGTTTAGTTAAAAATTAGTGATAAAATAATGCTAATTATTTAACCCCCAAATAAAGTTTTAAATAAAACAATAATTTGAGTGTAAATTTCAAGATTAAAATCTCTCATTATTCAAAATAGTATTTGAAAAGTTTAAAATCTCAAAATCACCTAATAAATAAATTAGTCTTTAAAATGCTTAAAATTTCATAAATCTTTAAAAATACTAATTTTCTTGACTTGAAATAAAATAAAACATTTTTCATAAATCACCTAAATCGTCGCCTGCCTCCTTTCTTGATCCCGCACCGGATATTCGCCTGAAACATGACACTCAAGAAAACATTTTAACGTACATCAAATAAACATATAATATTTTAAAATAATGCTAATCATAAATCATGCATCAATAAAATCTTTTTAAACCTAAATAAATAATTTAGCAATTTAAATAAATGCACGTGTTACGTGTACTGATTTTGGGCTCTGCATCAGGATTCAGGACATGATGAGGACCACTCAGGGCCTTCAAAAGAGTTATGCAGATCAGCAGCGCCGAGATCTTTTGTTTTTAGTAGGGGATCATGTATTCGTGAAAGTCACACCGATGAAAAGTGTGATGAGATTCGGGAAGAAGGGCAAGCTCAGCCCTAGGTTCATCGAACCGTTCGAGATCCTAGAGAGAGTTGGAACACTCACTTACAGAGTTGCTTTACTGCCGAATCTGGCGGGAGTTCATAATGTTTTCCATGTCTCCATGCTTCGGAAGTAGATGTCGAATCCTTCGCATGTAATGAATTATGAGCCACTTCAGCTGACACCGAACCTGTCTTTTGAGGAGAGACCCACTCAGATATTAGATAGATAGGAGAGGAAGCTCAACAACAAGGTGATCCACATGATCAAAGTCAAGTGGCTGAATAATTCCGAGGAGGAGGCTACTTGAGAGATTGAAGCCGAGATGAGTAGTCGTTATCCAGAGTTATTTGGTATGTTTTAAATTTCGAGGGCGACATTTTGTTTTAAGGGGGGAGAGTTGCAAGGTCAAGAAAACTCGAACTACGTAACCTGACTGCATGCAATCTAGGATTTTACTTAAAATATGGGTTTAATTATTTTTATGTATTTCATGCATGATTACTGCATGGTTAGGGTTTCTTTCATGATTTTTGTTAAGTTTCACACTTTAGGATGTTTCGATGCATTTTGCGCGCGAACGAGTAATGGAGATCGGAGATAATCAGGAAAATATTTTTTATTGAATAATTATATCATACGAGGTGTTTTTAAGTATGATTTTGGAAAATGGTTCTTGGTTGGGTATTTTTACCCACCGGGTTATATTTTTAACTGTTACGCAATTTTTAATGATTCGAATGCATTTTTTAGGGTTCAGACATTATTTTCAAAAACCTACTAAAACAAAATATTTTTCGGGATTGTTTTGGGCTTGACGGGTTTATTTTTATGCTTAATGGCTCAATACCCCTTTTATCCCTTAATTTTTATGTTAGGGCCCATTAATACTTAATTAATCAATTTAAAACCTTTATTAGCAACCAGAAACCTATTTCTTTCATCTAGTGGCCACCCACCTCATTCTTCAGCAGCCTTCTTCACATGAAAACAATAGCCAACTCCCACTTTTGTAGCATCAAACCATCGGCCTCCATTAATCTTCAAGAAAGCTTCTCCCCCTTCTCTCTGTTTCACTTCCCACGCGCATATCTTCAAACTTTTGATCATATACACTCTAAGGCACGTCGTAAATTGAATTGTTTACCTCTTTGACCTGATTGCCGCGGGTTATATCCACCTGGTTTTACAAACTGCTCCTCACAGCCTAACCACGCAGTCGCAACAGATGGTTCCTGACGTAGATTCCTTCAACAACACCTAGCACAACCGTGTTTCGTTTCCTACCTCGAGGTGTATAATAAGATAGTTTTATTTGAAACTAATACATGAGAGGGGCAAAAGCCTTGGTTCTTTTATTCAAACATACAAGTTATTAATACATAGTAACCTCCTGTAGAGGAAGGAAAACTTGTTTAGCTACTTATAGTAGCCGAATAAAAACACACATAAACTTGAAAGAAAATATCACAATATTTGAAAAAAAGTGAAGAGATCGAATGATGTCTTCATCTTCTTTCTGCCTGATTATTTATAGAAGTTCTTGGCGGATTTGTATTTCGGACTTCAAACTCTAGCTATAAAATTATGCCTTCCAACTATGGTTGGCACTATCTGGTTGAGTGGTTGAATGGTCCCTCCACTTTTCTTGATTTGTCTTTTTTCTAGATCATTAATCTTGAAATGACTCTTTCTTGTGATTTTATCTTCTGGCATAACCAGTAGATATGCGTTTGTATTATATCAGCTGATATTTCATTTCCTGATTCCTTCAGCCTTTTGTGGAAATCTTTAAAATTTTTCAGCTCTCTTCTGGTTGCCTTGATGTTTCTTCTTGCAATCTTGACATAATTTGTAACGTACCGTACTTTAACTATTTTAAAATTTGTGGAAAAATTAAAATTTTCTTAAATATAAAATAAAATTTAAAATTTGCATTACAATAACTTGCTCGTCTAAAAACATTTGTAATAAAAACAACCACAACCAAGTTTTCCAAAATTAATAATCGTTTAAACATCATAAACTACTTCATAAAACACAGAGTATTTGAAACAACATGCATAAAAGTATTCATAAAAATATGAGCGGTCATCGGGTTTAGCCTCCTGCGTAGTCCAAGCCAGCTCATTGGTTCCCACCCCTCGTCTCCTTAAAGTCATCCTCACCTGCATCGATCAAGTTTAGTGAGTCTAAAGACTCAACATCTATAAACTGGAAATAACAAGTAATACGTAATAAAACCACATGCATCTTTAAAATTGAGCGTACATACATGAAACTTGTACATGCATATATAAGCTTGAACATACATACATAACATAGACGTGTCATCAACGTAAAACTTTTCTTAAACATGCTTGCATCATACATACTTGAACATACATAAACTTCATCATTTTGCGTAGAGATATGTTTCAAAACAAGTTACCCATACATAAATGTGCCTGATCAAACTAAACCACAGTACTGGGCTGGCAGGCAAAGTCCACTACCACATACATGAGATCCCCGGTCATGCTTTATCGGGTGGATTGGTCCTTGATCATGCTTTACCGCTTTCCAATCCTGATCTAAACCCGGTCATGCTTTACTGGGGTGGAGAGGTCATCGGCCACGTTCACCGACTTCCAAAACTATTCATAATTTGGTCACAAGACATTTAGCATACCTCAAAAAGTTAAAATATTTTCTTTTGCACGTCGAATAAACTTACTTGGCGTTGAGGGATTCGTTGGATCTCGCTTGGGGCCACTGCTGCACATACTAACATGAGTTCAAACACTTATCTTTCATAACTTATGTAAAGGCCCGAAAATCCTTGCTTGAAAATTTGCGGAAAATTAAAAATTTTCTTTTAAAAATAAATGGAGTGCCTCATTCATAAAATCAACTGATAACTCAAGTTCAATGTTTAAAATATAGCAGCGGAAGAAAATAAAGTTTGCGAAAATAACAATTTAAAATTATTCAACAGCTGATAAAATGTCTGAGCATAAAAAAGAGGCAAGTGCTGAAACTGAGGTCCTCGGGTGCCACTACTGCCGACTCAAGCTGGCTCACTGGTCCCCGCCCTCGGCCCTGGCCTCATCAATACCTACAACAATCAAGTCTAGTGAGCCTAAAGACTCAGCATGCAAATATCGTAGGTAACGAGTAAATACTGAAGTAAAATGTGCATGGGATAAAATATCATCTCATGAGGCATACTGAAAATAACTTGTACTGAGCAATTATAATACGTGCATAACTGAATTGAAATCATAGTAAAAATGTTTGCTCCTTGGAGCCCTGTACTGAAATAACTGGTAAAAATTTTCTGTTGAGATTATGGTCTACGCCTGTGGCCTCTGCACTGAACTGAACTGATCGGTAACTGGCTACCGGGGAGTATAAAACTGAACTGAGCTGGCCGGTCACTTGCGACCGGGTGGTACCAAACTGAACTGATCGGTCACTGACGACCGTATAAAATAATGCTCCCATAATAGTGAATTGACCACAAGCAATATCGCATAAATCTCAAAAATAAGTATTTTCTATTTTCATGCACGTAATATAATTAAATGGCATAATGAAAATATCCTGTATATTTTACCAACTGGATTGGATCGCTCCCAGGCTCGCTGCAACCTAAATATGCCATGAAAAATATGCAATAGCTTATACTTGACCAAACTATGCAATTAAGTTTGAAAATGCGACAATTACGTCTAACGACTTCGTATTTAATCATGACTCCGAACCAACCCGAACCGACACTGAACCGACGTATAGTCATGATTAAAATACGCTTAAAATTATGAACTAATGCTCCTAAAATGATGAGGGTCGAAATCTAGGTGAAATGGAGGCCAAAACAAGAAACGCTCTTTCAAGAGTCAATTTGGCACATCGCACCGTAAACTCTCGTACGACCTCAAAAATGATCCGAATCACGAACGGTCAAAAACACGACCTTCCTAACTTGATGAGGCACTGTCCAGTCCAAGGCCATAGGCTAAAAGCCGACCGAGAACTCGAACGAGCCTCCGAACCGACACAGCAACTTGCTGTAAATTCCAGCATCAGCAACTTCGCTTTCATCGCGTCGTTTGCGAGACTTTTGGCCATTGGGGCTTGAACCACCGACCATAGCCTCTCAACAACATCCCAAGGAATGATTTGAACCATGGCTAAGGGCCCTAGGCCAGCCACAATTTGCCTCATTCCAGCAACCAACCGAAAGTTCTTACCGAGAAACAATTCTGCACGTCGGGGCATTGTTCTTGTTTTGTTGTCACCGATCGTTCCAGTGACCATTTGATTGACCATGGCACGATCTAGACATCTTGGGGCATGGTATGAACCGTGGCTAAGGGCTATAGGCCAAACCAGATCCACACCATTCCACCAAAAACCGAAACAACACAAGCTGAAAAAAAAGGAAACCGAAAGTGGGGAGGGGCTGTTCTGGTGTTTTATTTTAAAACCGATCCACCATGGACCAAGCCACCAAAAGGGCGACTTAGTCACGTCTTAGACATGCTAGGGAAGCGATCTAACCATGGCTACGGGCCTTGTGGCAGCCATGATCAGATTCAATCCCTTGACAGAAAAATCTGAAATTTCGAAGCACAAAATGGCAGTGGAGGAATGCTGCTGTCATTTTCGGTTCCATCATGTATGGGGCTGATTTGAATGGACCAACATGGTCCTAATGCACCCTATTACGTGTCTAGATGTCGCCTTGGGAGCCTGGAGTCGAACCATCCACCTGAAACCACTAAACAAGAGGAAACGTGAAGCTTGCCAAGGAAAATCAAAAAAAATCTGCACCATGGTTTCGAAAATATTTGGACATGCATCTCGATATTTTCTTGATAAAACATGATCACATACTGAAAAATAATTGCTAATATGACTTGATTGAGGTTTGAAAGAATCTAGACATGCCTTGGTTATTGTTTGAAATAAAAACAAAAAGAATACGACGACTCGGCGCGGAGGAGGTGGAGCGCTTCTTTCCTTTTCTACCTTTCTTCATACTCGATTTTTCTCTCCTATCTCCCACTGAATTCTCACGGTTTTTCCACTCTGAAATACTCTCTAATTCGGTGATGGGGGAGGGGAAAGGGTGGTTAAGAGAGTGAGGGAAATGGTTGCAAGATATAGGGAACAAATCAAGACCAAGTCTCCACCTTTTGAATTTTGAATTCTAGTTTGATATCAAATGATTTGTTGGTGCATGTTGGGGTGAGGTGGCCGATCCATTACCATCTAGACTAGGTGAGGATAAGGTTGATCATTAATTAAATGGTGCTCCCAAAATTAAAATAATTATCCTACTAATTAAATACAAAGAAAGGGTCAAATGTGTTGGGTTGGCAAGGGATAATTTAGCAACTAAGGGGGGCCGAAAATTCACTAATAAATGGAGGGGAAATGTTGATTATCTAGTAAATTAATAACCCTTAAAAGCCTCACTAATCCTTTAAATAACTCAGTGAACTAACCCCTTAATTAAGGAACTCAAATGAATTTATTTCTTAATCACCTCAAGTAATTAAATTAAATCCTCAAAACATCCTTTTTAACTTAAATGAACTTACTTGCTAGCTAAATTAACTTCTGGAAATATTTCTCGAATCTTAAATTATATCTTAAAACTCCAACTCCAGTCCGGCCTCACTGAAATAACTGAAAAATCAAACTACTGCATGAAATAATAAAATAATTAACTTCGAAGAAATGCATTAAAATAATCATGCAATGAAGTCAATTTAATTTTAAAAAATCTAGAATTATGCATGGCTTATACGTAGACTGATTTACGGGTTCTACAATCCTTCCCCCCTTAAAAGAAATTTCGTCCTCGAAATTAGAACTCACCGAATAACTCAGGGTATCGACTTCTCATCTCCGGCTCAGGACTCCCACGTAGCTTCCTCCTCTGAATGGTTGAGCCATTTGACTTTGACTCGCTTAACCAACTTGTTCCGAAGTTTCTTCTCCTGCCGGTCTAGGATCTGCACTGGTCTCTCCTCATAAGACAGGTTCGGAGTAAGTTGCAACGGCTCAAAGTTCAGCACATGCGAAGGGTTCGCCATGTACTTTCTCAGCATGGAGACGTGAAAGACATTGTGTACTCCTGCCAGATTCGGCGGAAGAGCCACACGATAAGCTAGCGTCCCAACTCTGTCAAGGATCTCAAACGGTCCAATGAATCTCGGACTGAGCTTCCCTTTCTTCCCAAATCTCATGACACCCTTCATAGGTGCCACTTTCACAAAAACATGATCGCCCACTGCAAACTCTAAGTCTCTCCTCCGCTGATCGGCATAACTCTTCTGTCGGCTCTGAGCAGTCCTCATTCTATCACGGATCTTGACTACTACATCTGCTGCCTGCTGAACAATCTCTGGACCCAACTCTGCTCTCTCTCCTACTTCATCCCAATGGACAGGAGATCTGCACTTGCGGCCATACAGTGCTTCATACGGAGCCATACCAATAGAAGACTGGAAGCTGTTGTTATAGGTGAACCCAACCAATGGTAAGTTTGACTCCCAACTCCCTGAGAAATCAATGACGCAAGCGCGAAGAAGATCCTCCAAAATCTGAATAACTCGCTCCGACTGCCCATCTGTGTGCGGATGGAAAGCTGTAGTAAACAGCAACTTCGTACCCAAAGTCGAATGCAAACTCTTCCAAAATGAGGAAGTAAATCTGGGATCTCTGTCAGATATGATCGAAACTGGAATACCATGGAGTCGGACTATCTCTTGGATATACAGCTCTGCATACTGAACCATGGTGAAAGTCGTCTTAATAGGCAAGAAGTGCGCTGATTTGGTAAGACGATCTACAATCACCCAGATAGCATTCGATCCTCTGGCTGACCTCGGCAATCCGGTCACAAAGTCCATGGTAACATTCTCCCACTTCCACTCGGGAATAGGTAGAGGCTTGAGCAAACCTGCTGGTCTCTGATACTCGGCCATCACTAACTGGCAGGTCAGACACTCGGACACAAAACGTCTGATGTCCTTCTTCATACCAGGCCACCAATACAATAGCTGCAGATCCTTGTACATCTTCGTACTCCCTGGATGAATAGAGTACGGCGACGTATGGGCTTCTGATAAGATATCTGCTCGGATAGAATCACTGCTAGGAACCCATATCCTGTCTCGGTATCTCACAATACCATCACTGATTGAATACAAGACACTGCCCTTGGCTTCATCTCTCTTCTTCCACTGTGCCAATTGCTCATCTGCTGACTGACCACTACGAATACGGTCCATAAGGGAAGACTGAATGGTCAAGGTAGATAGACGAGGAACTCTACCTCGAGGATAAGTCTCGAGATCAAACCTCTGTATCTCAAACTGAAGAGGTTTCTGAATCGTCAAATGACCCATCACTGCGACTTTTCTGCTCAATGCATCCGCAACTACATTAGCTTTACCCGGGTGGTAGCTAATGTCACAATCGTAGTCTTTCACAAGCTCCAACCAACGCCTCTGACGCATGTTCAGCTCCTTCTGCGTAAAGAAATACTTGAGGCTCTTGTGGTTGGTAAAGATCTGGCATTTCTCTCCATACAGATAGTGCCTCCAAATCTTCAAGGCAAAAACTACGGCGGCCAACTCTAGATCATGGGTAGGGTAGTTCTTCTCGTGGATTTTTAGCTGTCGAGAAGCATACGCTAGCACTCTCCCATGCTGCATCAGAACTGCACCTAAACCGTGCTTCGAAGCATCGGTATACAGTACAAACTCACCGGACCCTGACGGCATGGCCAAAACTGGTGCTGAGATAAGAGCTTGCTTCAAAGTATCGAATCTCTTCTTACACTCCTCGCTCCAAACAAATTTCACATTCTTCTTGGTCAGTGCTGTAAGTGGAACTGCAATCGAAGAGAATCCCTTAATGAACTTCCGATAATATCCTGCTAAGCCAAGAAAACTGTGGATCTCTGATGCATTCTAAGGTACAACCCAATCTCTGACTGCTGCAACTTTTGCTGGGTCTACCTCAACACCACTGCTAGAAACGATGTGGCCTAAGAACGCCACCTTCTCTAACCAGAATTCGCATTTACTGAACTTTGCGAATAATTTGTGCTTCTGCAATGTCTGTAACACTGTGGTCAGATGTCTGCTGTGCTCCTCCCGACTCTTGGAGTAGACGAGAATGTCATCTATGAACACTATAGGGAACAAATCAAGACCAAGTCTCCACCTTTTGAATTTTGAATTCTAGTTTGATATCAAATGATTTGTTGGTGCATGTTGGGGTGAGGTGGCCGATCCATTACCATCTAGACTAGGTGAGGATAAGGTTGATCATTAATTAAATGGTGCTCCCAAAATTAAAAGAATTATCCTACTAATTAAATACAAAGAAAGGGTCAAATGTGTTGGGTTGGCAAGGGATAATTTAGCAACTAAGGGGGGCCGAAAATTCACTAATAAATGGAGGGGAAATGTTGATTATCTAGTAAATTAATAACCCTTAAAAGCCTCACTAATCCTTTAAATAACTCAGTGAACTAACCCCTTAATTAAGGAACTCAAATGAATTTATTTCTTAATCACCTCAAGTAATTAAATTAAATCCTCAAAACATCCTTTTTAACTTAAATGAACTTACTTGCTAGCTAAATTAACTTCTGGGAATATTTCTCGAATCTTAAATTCTATCTCAAAACTCCAACTCCAGTCCGGCCTCACTGAAATAACTGAAAAATCAAACTACTGCATGAAATAATAAAATAATTAACTTCGAAGAAATGCATTAAAATAATCATGCAATGAAGTCAATTTAATTTTAAAAAATCTAGAATTATGCATGGCTTATACGTAGGCTGATTTACGGGTTTTACAACTTAGACGTATTAGTCATGCTCACACCCAAAAATGACAAATTTTCTTATGACGTTCTAAATCTCTTGGGACCCGACCTCATTTAATCATCGTACTAAATCATGACATCAAACCCCAAAACAATCCCTAAAAGAAATTTTAACTAGCTTGGTCACCTTGTTCCGAGTAGATAAGAATGTCGTCAATGAATACTCTGACGAACTGATCTAGGTAGGGCTGAAATACTAGATTCATTAGGTCCATAGATATAACTGGAGCATTCGTCAGTCTGCCATTACTAAGAACACGTAGTACCCATACCTGGTTTTTAAGGCTGTCTTATGAACATCTGCATCCTTTACCTTCAGCTGATGATACCTAGATCGTAGATCTATCTTAGAGAACACCGTGGCTCCCTGCAACTGATCGAACAAGTCCTCGATCCTTGGTAGTTGGTATTTGTTCTTGATCCTTACTTTTTTAAGTTCTCGGTAATCGATACACAACCTCATGCTCCCATCTTTCTTCTTTACGAAGAGTACTGGTGGGGCCATGGTTAGAAACTAGGGCGGATGAATTCTTTATCCAAGAGCTCCTGAATCTGCTGCTTGAGTTCTAACATCTCAACTGGAGCTAAACGGTAAGGTGCCTTTGAAATTGGCACAGTGCTTGGCATAAGGTCGATGGCGAACTCCACCCCTCTCTCTGGTGGAAGGCCTGTGACGTCGTCTGTAAAGACGTCAGGAAAATCTCTCACAATCGATACATTAGATATGGATGGAGTGGATATGTCAGGTGCGGAAACAATGCTGGCCAAGAAAGCCTGACAACCCTTATGAATAAGTCTCCGTGCCTGCATACCAATGATCATGCGAGGGAAACTCCTCCATCTCCTTGGCTCAAAGAGAAACTGCTCCATGCCCAAAGGTCTTACCAACACTGACCTTTTCTGAAAATCAATGAGAACTCCGTTCTTCGTCCGCCAGTCCATTCCCAAGATAATATCAAATTCTGGCATCGGCAACACGATTAGATCGGCATACACTATGTGGCCTTACAGTTTGAGATCGATGTCTCTGACCACGCTAGTAGCTGAAAATTCTTCCCCTGATGGGACCGTCCTTGAATAGCTCTCATCGAGTCCAATAGACTTGACGTCCAGATGATTAGGGAACGTCTCTGAAATAAAAGAGTGAGTGACCCCTGAATTTATCAAGGCCTTCGTAGCTACTTTCTTAATAAATAAATATTTCCTGAGAGATGTTGGTACAACACAAAACTTATATCCCAAAATTCTAATCTTAACCTCAAGCATAGTAGAAAAATCTCTACACAAATCACCCAACAATACTAACTAGCGCACTAATAATCACAAATAAAGATTCAAAACATGCATAGCAAAATAATATGGTGCTGAGTTTAATCAAGTTACCAGTCAATAGGGTCGTGTCTGGGTTTGCCTCATCTGTCTGCATGGCGAACACTCTACCCTGGTCGACTGCCTTCATTGTGGGCAGTCCTTCAACATATGAACGCTGGCTCCGCATTTGAAGCATTTGCCCGATCCCATTAAACACTGTCCCGGATGCTGACGGTGGAACTTCGGGCACACTGGGTACTCATCGGGCTTCTGTGGAGCCTTCAGTTGAGGAATAGAACCCTTGCCTTTCGACGGTCCCTGAAATGGCCTCTTTCCTTGCTATCCATGGAAAGGCCTATTAAACTGAGGTCGCTGCTGTTGCTGCTGCTGAGGTTCCTGATAGGGCCTCTTGCCCTGCCTATCGACCTCAATGTCCCTGTGGTCCTGCTCTGCCGCCAATGCTCTCGACACGGCAACTGCATAAGTCGTAGGACCATCAACTCGAACATCACGGCGCAAGATAGGACCCTTGCCTTTCGGCGGTTCTTGAAAAGGTTTCTTCCCCTGCTGTCCTTGGAAAGACCTCTTAAACTGAGGTCGCTGCTGCTGCTGCTGAGGTGCCTGATAGGGCCTCTTGCCCTGCCTATCAACCTCTATGTCCCTCTAGTCTTGCTCTGCCGCCAAAGCTCTCGACACGGCAATTGCATAAGTCGTAGGATCAGCAACTCGAACATCATGGCGCAAGATCGGCCGCAACCCATCTGTAAAATGCCTCAGCTTCTCCCGGGCATCATTTTCAATCAGGGGCACAAAGTGACACACCCTCTCAAACTTCCTGACGAAGTCTGCCACGCTGCTATCTCCCTGTCGCAGCGACATGAAGTCCCTGGTCAGGCGGGAGCATACTTCTTCAGTGAAGTACTTGGAGTAGAAAACCTCCTTGAACCCATTCCACGTCAGTGTTTGTAAGTCCACTGACACTGATGCGCATTCCCACCAAAGTCTGGCGTCTCCTGTCAGAAGGAATGTGACACACCTGACCGTGTGTGCATCCTAAAGCTCCATAAACGCAAAGATTACCTTGATGGACTTAATCTATCCTTCCGCATTCATCGGGTCAATAGTCCCCGAGAAATCCTTCGGATCCATCCTCCTAAACCTCTCGTAAACTGCCTCTGGTCTGGGCCTCGCCCTTGTATCCATGGTAGCTTGGTTTCCCGCAAACTGTCCGAAGAACTGAGTCATTCCTGCAAGCATCTAGGCCTGCATATCTAGGGGTGGACGAGGAGGAGTGACCCTCTCCCCATCCTGGGCTTCCCTATTCTTATCGCCTGCTTCACGCACAATCCTACGTCTAGGAGGCATACTGTTCCAACATTTACCCCACGTAAACCCAACATGCATGAACATAATACTAATATCATAATATGCACGTAAATTGAACTCAAACATGCACATACTGAAATCATGACTGGATACATATTACATGAATGAATTCAAAACTTTAAAACTTATAGACTTGAGGTGTGACTTCGTGAGCTTCTCGAAACTGGCAGAAGGCATAACCCTTTACAAGAAGACCGCTCTGATACCAGCTGTAACGTACCGTACTTTTAAATATTTTAAAATTTGCGGAAAAATTAAAATTTTCTTAAATACAAAATAAAATTTCAACTATGCATTAAAATAACTTGCTCGTCTAAAAACATTTGCAATAAAACAACCACAACAAAGTTTTCCAAAAGTAATAATCGTTTAAACATCATAAAACACTTCATGAAAATCAGAGTATTTGAAACAACATGCATAAAAGTATTCATAAAAACATGAGCGGTCCTCGGGTTTAGCCTCCTGCGTAGTCCAAGCCAGCTCATTGATCCCCACCCCTCGTCTCCTCAAAATCATCCTCACCTGCATCGATCAAGTCTAGTGAGTCTAAAGACTTAACATCTATAAACTGGAAATAACAAGTAATACGTAATAAAACAACATGCATCTTTAAAATAGAGTGTACATACTTGAAACTTGAACATTAATATATAAGCTTGAACATACGTACATAACATAGACGTGCCATCAACGTAAAACTTTTCTTAAACATGCTTGCATTATACATACTTGAACATACATAAACTTCATCATTTTTCGTAGAGATATGTTTCAAAGCAAGTTACCCATACATAAATGTGTCTCATCAGACTAAACCACAGTACTGGGCTGGCAGGGAAAGTCCACTACCACATACATGAGATCCCCGGTCATGCTTTACCGGGTGGATTGGTCCCTGGTCATGCTTTACTGCTTTCCAATCCTGATCTTAACCCGATCATGCTTTACCGGGGTGGAGAGGTCATCGGCCACGTTCACCGACTTCCAAACCCGTTCATAATTTTGTCACAAGACATTTAGCAAACCTCAAAATTTTAAAATATTTTCTTTTGCACATCGAACAAACTTACTTGGCGTTGAGGAATTCGTTGGATCTTGCTTGGGGCCACTGCTGCACATACTAACATGAGCGTTGAGGGATTCGTTGGATCTCGCTTGGGGCCACTGCTGCACATACTAACATGAGTTCAAACACTTATCTTTCCTAACTTAGACGTATTAGTCATGCTCACACCCAAAAATGACAAATTTCCTTATGACATTCTAAATCTCTTGGGACTCGACCTCGTTTAATCATCGTACTAAATCATGATATCAAACCCCAAAAAAATCCCTAAAAAAATTTAATTTTTTTTATGGAAGACACGCACCCCGTGTAAGGGTTCGGGTATGGGTCCTGGTAGTTGCTGTAATTTCACATTTCGAAGGAAACAAGGGAACGGGGCCCGTGTCAGGGTCCGGCTAAGGGTCCGTGTACATGCTGAAATTGTAAACCAATGGAGAAACACTACACTTATGGTTTATTCCTCCTAAATTGATCATACGGACCGTGAACCAACGCCTCGAGACCCATCCTAGGATGCTACGGCATTAACTCAAACTCATACAAACGCCCCAAATGACAACACACTCCAAACAACGCAACACAACCCGTAAACACGACATTTTGACACCAAAACTCATCATACGACTTCTAACCCAATCAAGTGCCTATCGACGCGAACTGACACATCACAAACCATCCCAACATCATACTCAACATACTTAAACGCAGCAGCGATCACCCGTCGATCTCCAACGAAGCCTGCAACAATAAAACTTCAAAACACATTTTTAGAAAATCGTAGTTTGAGCAGTCCCACTAAAACCATCATAAATCGCTCATTTCTTATCCAAATATTTCCAATTTACTCTCAAATCGAAGGTATCAAAAAGTTCTATGATTAATATGTTGAAAGTTTTCCAGAAAATCGATCGAAAAATCGCAGTATTTAAAATGACAATAAATTATGAGTTTTGAGATCCAAAAATCATTTCAAAAGCGATCAAACCATTTTTGCTCAAACTTTTGCAAAACATACATATGTTTTTCATACAATAAAATCAAAATTATTATTATGACAAGATCGATGCGAAAACGAAAGAATATACTTGCCTTTTGATTTTTAAAGTTAGCGAAACGACGATACCGAAGCTGGGATGATGCGAGTGACGATCCGGGACGAACGTGATATGATTTTTCTTGAATAAAACCAAACGAAAATTCCTGGAAAATATAGAAGAGAGTGCGGCTGCTCTTGGTTCTTAGAACCCTAAAATTTTCTTCTAAAAAAATGAGATGGTATGA
Source organism: Primulina tabacum (assembly GCF_025594145.1). Lineage (NCBI taxonomy): Eukaryota > Viridiplantae > Streptophyta > Magnoliopsida > Lamiales > Gesneriaceae > Primulina > Primulina tabacum. Next base: position 24,311,121 of record NC_134563.1, on the reverse strand, counting down.
AATGAAAGTGTGTGTGTATCAGCCGTGTAAGTGTGTGTACGTGAGTTTGTGTGATTAATTGGGGTTAGAATGTTTAATCACCCAATTAACAAGCTAATTAAAAATACTAATTAAATTGCTACTAAAAATCCTAGTTTAAATGCTAATAAAAATGCTAGCTCACTTTAAAATTTTAAAATACACAATTGATAAATCTTAAAAGTTTTAAAAATCTTAAAATCACTAAATAATTAAAGTAGGCTTTAAAATGCTAAAAACTTAATAAATCATTTAAAATGCCCCATTCTTAACTTAAAATAAAATACCATATTTTAAAATTACCAAAATCGTCGCCGTTCTCTTTTTTCCTCGATCCCGTATCAAATAATCGCCTGAAACATGAAACTCAAGAAAACATTTAACATACATCACCTAAACATAAATAATTTAAAATAATACATTTAAATAAATCATGCATCTCTAAAAATCATTTTAAACTTAATTAAATAATTTAACAATTTAAATAAATGCATGGGTTTTACGTGTACTGAATTTGGGCTCTACATAATTGAAATACATTTTTATTTAGGTTCCAATTGGTGTGTTTTACTGGTTCTCATTTGTTGTTATTTATAGGTGAATATGAGTCCCAGTTTTCCTGTTCATTTAGTGGGTAATTTGCATGTCCACTATCTCTTGTTGGGTAATCTTTTACTTTTGTTATTCCCGAGGAAAGGTGATTTGGTTCACTTGTCCACTAATTTTTGTCGAGGAATCTTGAACTTTTGATGTCCCCGGGGAAAAAGTGATTGTGATCCTTCACCACTTGGTCCTGTTTCTGCAAGATGCTTCCTGTCTGATCGAGGTCTAAAGCCCTTGCCGAATTCTAGCCCTTTTTTATTTGAGCACTTCGGGTAGATTTGTTCTGACCATCTTCCCACATAAGCCATATTGCAGAATTTTCGACGAGTTTCTTTACTTCTCGGAAGCTTGCTATTCCATAGAAGATTTCTTTTTTTTTTCGAATAGATCTTCTACAAAACTTTTGGTTTTCATGTCATTGTATTTAACAAGAATGATCCGTTTATCGAATTATGATAAAATTTAAACGAAACTTGAATTTGTCCATCTCAGTTAGATAGACCAATAAACCCCATTCTCTTCTGGTATAAATATTGTCTTCAGTAATTGAAGCAACAAGGGGTGTTTATTCTGACGGAGGATCCTTGATAAATTTCTGAACATTTGTATATGGCCTCCTTAACTTGATAAAAAGAAAGGCTTCATGAGAGCCTTTTCCTGCTGGTTCTGGTGCTGTACTGAAAAAGTATAGCTCCAGAATGTCTCCTCTGGACAAATAATCGTTATTTGCCCAAGTTTCATGAACAGCTTCCTAGATTCATTTTGGTAGTCCTGAAATTTCTGGGAAGCTTGGCGATGTGGTATAAACTGAGGCAAGAGCCCCGAATTCATACCAAGTTTTGACCTCCTTTGTATATGAGTTTGGTTTCATCCATACTCTAGGATATTTTCCTACAACATCAACCCTGATAGTAGATGGGTTAATGCCTACTCTTGTTTTCAATTTCTCCCAATTTTGTTGGTACACTTGTAATGGAAAAATTGTATCTTCATTAGTACCACCCTTAGATTTACCCTTATCAGTATTTGATATAAGGTTGATCTTTTCCTCTTCAATCCCCGAGGTGATGGGTTGACTTGAGGACTCGAGATAAAGATCTGGAGTCTCAATTTTTATTTCAGCCGACTCATCTGGAGATGGTCTCGATTTAACACTTGTGCTTAGGGTATTTGAATCCCCTGCTCCAGGTATAGAGTCATGTACTCAAAAACTCTCCATTTTGGAAACCAGTGGCTTCTCAATGCCTTGGAGGATAGTCTTTTACATTACAGACCATAATTGAGTATAAGCCTGTAAACATCATGTAATTCGATCAGAGACAATTCTCTTATCGGCTTGTTGTAGTCTTCCCGCAATTTCTGCGTTTAAGACCAACTTGTTAAACTCATTTTGAAGCATTCAAGGTGTTCCCTCAAATGCCTCTGCATCTTGATGATAGCATCGATATCACCGATGTCCATCTCTTGTTAAAAAATCTGCAAGAATATTTTAATGAGATTTAATTATCACAATATCAAAAATATAATTCTGACATAGTGTTTGCCATCTTAATAATTTGGCCTTCTCAGATTTAGATTCAATTCTATTCCTTAAGAAAGCTTTTACCTATGTATTATCAACTTTTAAAGTGAATTTCTTTGCGAGTAAGAATAATGGCCAATTTTCAAAAGCCCTCTTTACTGCATACAACCGTCGCTAATTTAAAACTTCAAGAATTTAAAAATGCAACGGTTTTACGAACCGTCGTTAAAATCTAGATGCATAAAACAAACACGTATTGCTTGAAACAAACGAAACCACTCTTCGATCAACTCTCTGCGTCACCCAGTACTTTGGTTACATGTAGATGGATCTATCGCCCAATACGAATACAAATTTCCTTTTCGTTGATATGTCATCTTATGACTTCTGCATATGAGAATAGTCAACTACAATATCTGCATGGCTGTTCTCCATCTGGAGTGAGCTTTGTTAAGACTGCCGCCCACCAATGATCACTGGCATCCGTACATAATATCAGATCATCTTCATCTTGAGAAATAGCCATTTTTGGAAGATTTTTACAAATCTTCTTTAGTTGACTAAGTCCCTGTGTGTGTTTTTTTGTCCATATAAATTTCGCATCTTTTTTCAAAAATGGACTGAACACTTTCCTGTGTTTTGCTAGATTTTTAATAAACATCCCAACAAAATTAACAACTCCTAGAAAATTTTGAAGTTGTTTCTTTTCTTTTAGTTCGTTTTGAAAATTTTGCATATTTTCTACTATATGATCCTGTAAAATTATTTCAGACTCATCGATTTCTATTCCTAGAAATTAGATATTTCTTGTGGTAATGACTGCTTTCTTTTCTGATAGAATCAGTCCTTATGTTTTACAAACATCGGAGAAAATCTCTAAATGCTAATATGTTCTTCCATATTTTTAGATGCGATCAACACATCGTCAATATAACGAACATAAATTTGAAATAATCTTTAATAGATTATTCATTTTCCTTTGAAATATTTGTGGTGAATTAACCAATCACATTGGTAATACTTAAGAAATCGTGGGCTACTGTATGGTGAAATTCCTGCTTTAATTAAACCAAGGTCCATATGTTCCTTGATTATAATCTGCATATCCATTTGATCAATTATATTAATTGGGATAGATTTGCATCGGAAAAATTCATACTCTTTGCCTTTCTTAATTTTAAGGCAGGCTTTGAGTTGATTTTTGTAAGGCCCGATATTTTATTATCGTGATCTGAGATTAATCTGAAATGATTTATTTATTAATTGAGATTATTATAGACGGAACGGATCAGACCGGGAGAGCCGAAAGAAGATTTGACATGAGGTGCAAGGAAGAGTCCCCGCGCACATGCGCGACGTGTTGGGCGCACATGCGTGAGGAAGACAGAACCATGCGCGCACATGCGCGGCTTGAATGCACGCACAGGCGCGGAACGTCCAGAGAGTTCGGAGCACATGCGCGGCTTGAATGCGCGCATATGCGCGGAACGTCCAGAGGGTTCAGCGCACATGCGCGGCGGAAGGCGCGCATATGCGCGAGTGAAGGGATGTGCGAGACAGAACATCTCGCGCACATGCGCGAGATATGTTGCGCATATGCGCGAGAAGATAAATGCGGGAGGTGCCGAGCCGAACTTCCGGCGCATATGCGCGGCTTAGGCGCGCATATGCGCGAGTCATGTAGAAGAAAAGTTTGACACTTGGTCTCTATATGCGACGTGTATGTATATATATATATAACACACAAGCCAACCTTCAGAAGCAAAGAAAAGAAGGAATCGAAGGAAAAGTGTTGAGGAATTTCTTCGTGAAATTCTAAATCAAGATTTCACAAAATCCGCCCGTCCGATTTTAAATCCGACTTCAGTACTGTACTCCTATCAACGCAGGCTACAACTGGCCGTAAGTTTTGTTACGTTTAGACATGATTTGAAATTATGATATTGTCAGAATTGAATATGAATCAGATATGATGTTTCTGCTACAGTAGACATTGTATAATTGAAGTCAGATTAAAGAATAGACTGTTTGTGCAATTGTTATGATTTTTGAAAGATATTGATTGGGATTTGATATCAGAGTTGTGTTGTTACTGATCTTAATTGTACAGATATTGAGATTATGAAATGTATTGATACTGATTATGAATTCTGATATTATATCTGTGATGTTGAGATTGACGGGGATATCGAAACTGTATTGTTATGCCGTTGAAACATCGGTTGATTTAGAGTGATCGGATTCAGTAATGATTTCGATGATATCGTTGATATGAATTAGATTGTACCTTGTTCAGATATGGATCAGATTATATACTGATTTGAGTATTGATCAGAACAAGTTTTGAATCGAATTATATACTGATATTGTATTTATGTGATTGTCATTGCCAGAATGGGTATGGACAGATTGAAATACAAGACTTCGTCTTCGTCACACCAGGAAGACAAAGGTATAATTCATGTTTTGTTTTGGGAAGTCACAATTCAAATGAGATTCAATTTGAGTTTCCCAACAAAATCACATACTAGAATTATTGTTTATCTTTTTATATGATTATGCTTTGTTTATAGATTTATATTCAAGCATTTGAGATAGAATAGTCATTTGGTAGATTCGCCAAATTAGTAGATGTTCGGTGGTATCGACGCTTCGGATCAGAGTCACTCCGATTGTAGATATTCGATACAGACAGGGCCGAAGTTTAGGAATAAGACGTACAGTCACCCCGATTGGGAGGGTAGGTGACAGACAGTGACGTCTTATTCACACCGGGATCCCTAGAGTTAGAGTTGAGTCGAGTCAAGATATAAATTGAATTGAGTTGCATGTTTATTTTATTTTTGTTTCAGAGATTATGGAACCCATTGTTACTGCATGCTTATTTTGATTTATTTTCATAGACTATGAAACCTATTGCTATTGATTTTATGCATGATAATATGCTTTATAATTTATATTGTGTATATGCATGTCTACCATGTTTTATACTGGGATTTATTCTCACCGGAGTATCCGGCTGTTGTCTTGTTTTGTATGTGTGCATGACAACAGGTGGGACAGGATCGAGGTCAAGGAGATGATGAGAGAAGACGAGTTTAGAGTGGTGATTCCGGACTTATTGTAGACTTGGTTTAATACTTGAAATTTAGTAGTTGAACCTTAGACTAGTTTGAATAAGTGTTGTACATTATTGTACTTTTATACTGAGATGTATATTAGTTAAATTCCATTACGTTCCGCACTTACATTTAAAAAAAAAAAAAAAAAATTTAGACCCTGTTTATCTTAATTGATAATTAAATCCCAAAGATGAGTAAGAAGATGATTAGCGTCCGGGTCCCCACAACAGGTCGTATCAGAGCGATAGATCCTTTAGACTGAGATAGAAGAGAATGAGCGGGGTAGATTGAGTTTTCTTTCCTTGCATGTGATTGCTAGCATGAGATTTATTTTAATGTTGAATTACATTATGTATGCTAGCATGATACTATGATTTACTGCTTTGAAATACATGGTTACATGATTATCCGATTTGAGTTGGTATTATGTATTATTGAGTATGAATCACATCTGATTCATGATCAGCAGTAAGATGATCCGAGAAAGAATGGAACAGGTTGGTAGTATTTGGGATACTAATGATTTTGGTAATCAGATATACCTCCTAGAAGAATTCCAGAACGGGACAGTACTTCGGTTGAACAGATAGATATATCAGAAACTCCGATGGAAATACAGTTGAAGAAATTTCAGTCGTTTCAACCGCCAATTTTGAGGGGTACTGAGATGTTTGAAGAGTGTCAGAATTGGTTAGATGACATAGAACTGTTGTTTGATTTGCTTAAGTATTCAGATGAACAGAGAATTAAATTGGTGCCCAACCAGTTACGAGAGGCCGCCAGGAGTTGGTGGGTTACAATCAAAGGAATATTAGAACAACGTGGTACTGTGATCACGTGGGAAGTCTTCAAAGCCGAATTCTATCGAAGATTTTTCTCAGTTTCATACCGAGAAGACAAAAGAGCAGAGTTTGAGAATTTGAGACAAGGCCAACTGAATATTGAAGAATATGTTGCTAAATTCTCTACTCTACTGCGTTTTGTTCCTCAGATAGCTGGAAATGATGAATTTGCTAGCTGAGCAGTTCATCAAAGGATTGAATTCAGAGATAGTTGCATTGATAAATATGCAGCGACCCTACCATTTTGCTGATACTTTGAGTAGGGAAAAGAGAGCTGAGGTGAGTCTGATTTGACAACGTGAAAGGTTAGAGGTGATTCAATTCTCTCTTAGATTTGATAAAGACAGTACGAGTGGAAAGCAAGATTTGCTGAAAGCTCAAAAGAAATAGTTTAAGAAGTTAGGGAGCGGACTGAGTGGTTCGTCTAGCTCCAGTGGTTCCAACCCGAGTTATACTGGAGTATATTGCAGAACTTGCGGAGGGAGACATCCCACAGAGCAATGCCAGGGAGTGGCTGGTAGTTGCCATATTTGTAGACAGCCGGGACACTTTGCTAGAGTTTGTCCTCAGAGAAGTTCCCGAAGATTTTAGGGAGCAGAAGACCGAGGAACAGACACAGGACACACCTGATGATAGAGTGGCAGGTACTGTTCTTTTATGATTATATTGCATAGGTATTGATGTATACTAATGCATTCCCTACGATTATCTTTGACTGAGTTGCATTGAGATATGTTGTATCTATTGAGTCTGTTTGTACCGTAGTATTGATTCCTTACTTTTTGGGAAAGAAAGATTGATATCAAAGATTTCTGTGAAATATTGTATACTACAGTAAGATGAGAATGAGGTCGAGTTAGATTATGATGTACTTGTGTTTCTGATTTGACCGCATTATTGATATTAATATGCTGAACAAGTACAAAACTATTGTAGATTCCTTCCAGAAAAATATAAGATTCAGACCCGATAGGGCTGATGAGTAGAAATTCCACGTTAAGGATTCTAGATCTAGAATTCCTTTGATATCTGTATTGTTTATGACTCGATTGATACACAAAGGAGCAGTTGGTATCCTTATGTATTCAGTAGACATGCTGAAATCGAGCCTAGTATTGGCAGATTTGCCAAGTGATGTACGAGTTGGCTGATGTTTGCCAGATAAGATTCCAGATTTGTTTTGTATTAGAAAGATAGATTTCAGAATTTAATAGATACCAGGTACTGTTTGTGTTTTAGAATTCAGTACAAAATGATATTGAATGTACAGAATAACACTGAATGAATTGAAAGAATTAAAAGATCAATAGAAGAGTACCGACCAGGAGTTACATATGATTTAGTGTTTCTCGGTGGCATGTTTCATTATGTTCAGAGATATTCTGATGATTTCATGCTCGTGGTATCTATGATATTTTGATATATTTGCAGCATATGATTGATTGAATCGAATATTTGAAGATTGTCTTGAATACTCTGAGAATTGTGATTATTTTATACATAAATTATTCAGATAAGAATCTTGCTTGAAACAGATTGTATTCAGAATAAGCGATATCTGAAGTTAGTATACCGATTGATTTTGACACAATTGAGATCATGATCAGTGATTGAGAATGATACCGATATCAGAACGATCAGAAATATCAGAAATTTCAGAGATGTCAGAAATTTCAGAAATTCATTTCGTCTGAGTTTAGTAGATTATCTTGTCCGATGGTTGTTTTGAACTGCTTGAAATTTTTTTAGTTACTAGATCAGTATAGATTAGTGATATTTCGAATGTGATTCGATAGTATCGTGTTCTGAATTCGTATTTGATACAGATTATTGTGAACCGTTGAGATTATATACAGTTCAAACCGAATAAGAGCTGAATTCGAGAATTTCGGCAGTTCAGAAATTTAACCAGAATGTTCAGAACTTAAATTCGATAATCAGAGCAGAACATTGATCAGAGTGGCAGATATGTGATTTTTACTGTATGAGAATGATTATCGTATGATGTCAAATGTGTCAGATTTACACGACAGAATTTGATATCGATAGTCAGAACCGAATACCACGTAGGTATGTTTTTTTTTTAATTTATATTATTAACTGATTTGTTTGTACCAAATAGTTCGAATCTGAAATGAAAGATAGTGTCAAAACGCACCGTAGTGGATTCAGTTTTCGTTTTGGTTATTGAGAATGTATGATATTCGAACAGATAGTTTTGACATAGATAGATTAATTAGTTGTGACAGAATTTGTACTGAAATGTTGGCAGAATTTGTACTGAAATATCTGAATCGCCAATAAATGAAGATAGAAAGATAGAAATCAGAAGAGTTATTACAGAATTGGTATATTTCTGACTAGACATGGGGAGTATAATTCGATGAAGTTCGTAGTGAGATCACTATAGTACTTCCCAGATTGTGATATGATATGATTGTGATTGACAGATTGTTCAATCTATATCTATTAGTTTGTACAAGATGACGTACAAACATGACCAGATGAAAAAGATCGATGTCAAAGAAATGGTCAGATTGATCAGAATGTTGAAATATATTATATCAGATTGTGAATTTTGATTGAGTTTGTAATTGTGGCAGAACATACCATGAACTCATTCATATATTATCCACCGATTGACAGATAGCCAGAGTGTACTATCCGGATATTGAGAGATATCCAGAGAGTTGCAGTGCTGGATACTAGCACCAGTTGAGATGACATATTGTCGCTGTGTGAATTATTGTACGATAATAGTTATCAGATAACCAGATGAATAATGAAATAGTTACAGACGATATATTGTACAGTGAGTACTGCAGATTTCTTTGATATAAGAATAATATCTCGGAGATACTTGAGATAGGATCTGATACGGTCAAAGATATGACAAAGAAAATGTATCTAATTCAGAAGGGAATGAAGATAGCTCAGACCAGACAGACTTAATATGCCAACGTCGGATGATGACGATTGGTATTTATGGCTTAATATATCCTTGACTGGGATAAACAGATTTGATAACAGCTGATGATATTGATTTGGTATGAGCTGTTGATTGGTATATACGGATGTTGTATAGCCAGTATTGTGAGATTGATTCTGTCAGAGTTATTTCGAAGGGTATTATGATATTATGCTCTTGAATTATTATTCCAATTTAAAATCACAGATCCGTACAAGAAAGATATTTCAGAATGAAGACTATTCTATTATTGAAAATACAGTAAGTTAACAGGGCATCAAAGAGACTATCTGAAAGACAGAATTTTTCATGAGATTAAGATTTCAGAATGGATTCATTGAGATGAGTTTCTGATTTAAACTCTGTAAACATTCCTTCTGATATGTCTGAATTGATTACTTGCGAGTTCGAGGACGAACTCAGATCTAAGACGGGGAGAAATGTAAGGCCCGAGATTTTATTACTGTGATCTGAGAATAATCTGAAATGATTTATTTATTAATTGAGATAATTATAGACGGAACGGATCATACCGGGAGAGCCGAAAGAAGATTTGACATGAGGTGCAAGGAAGGGTCCCCGCGCACATGCGCAACGTGTTGGGCGCACATGCGGAAGGAAGACAGAACCATGCGCGCACATGCGCGGCTTGAATGCGCGCACAGGCGCGGAACGTCCAGAGAGTTCGGAGCACATGCGCGGCTTGAATGCGCGCATATGCGCAGAACGTCCAGAGGGTTCGGCGCACATGCGCGGCGGAAGGCGCGCATATGTGCGAGTGAAGGGATGTGCGAGACAGAACATCTCGCGCATATGCGCGAGATATGTCGCGCATATGCGCGAGAAGATAAATGCGGGAGGTGCCGAGCCGAACTTCCGGTGCATATGCGCGGCTTAGGCGCGCATATGCGCGAGTCATGCAGAAGGAAAGTTTGACACTTGGTCTCTATATGCGACGTGTATGTATATATATATATATAAGACACAAGCCAACCTTCAGAAGCAAAGAAAAGAAGGAATCGAAGGAAAAGTGTTGAGGAATTTCTTCGTGAAATTCTAAATCAAGATTTCACAAAATCCGCCCGTCCGATTTTTAATCCAACTTCAGTACTATACTCCTATCAACGCAGACTACAACTGTACGCAAGTTTTGTTACGTTTAGACATGATTTGAAATTATGATATTGTCAGAATTGAATATGAATCAGATATGATGTTTCTGCTACAGTAGACATTGTATAATTGAAGTCAGATTAAAGAATAGACTGTTTGTGCAATTGTTATGATTTTTGAAAGATATTGATTGGGATTTGATATAATAGTTGTGTTGTTACTGATCTTAATTGTACAGATATTGAGATTATGAAATGTATTGATACTGATTATGAATTCTGATATTATATCTGTGATGTTGAGATTGACGGGGATATCGAAACTGTATTGTTATGCCGTCGAAACATCAGTTGATTTAGAGTGATCAGATTCAGTAATGATTTCGATGATATCATTGATATGAATTAGATTGTACCTTGTTCAGATATGGATCAGATTTATACTGATTTGAGTATTGATCAGAACAGGTTTTGAATCGAATTATATACTGATATTGTATTTATGTGATTGTCATTGCCAGACTAGGTATGGACAGATTGGAATACAAGACTTCGTCTTCGTCAGACCGGGAAGACAAAGGTATAATTCATGTTTTGTTTTGGGAAGACACAATTCAAATGAGATTCAATTTGAGTTTTCCAACAAAATCACATACTAGAATTGTTGTTTATCTTTTTATATGATTATGCTTTGTTTATAGATTTATATTCAAGCATTTGAGATAGAAGAGTCATTTGGTAGATTCGCCAAGTTACTAGATGTTCGGTGGTATCGACGCTTTGGATCAGAGTCGCTCCGATTGTAGATATTCGATACAAACGGGGCCGAAGTGTAGGAATAAGACGTATTGTCACCCCGATTAGGAGGGTAGGTGACAGACAGTGATGTCTTATTCACACCGGGATCCCTAGAGTTAGAGTTGAGTCGAGTCAAGATATGAATTGAATTGAGTTGCATGCTTATTTTATTTTGGTTTCAGATATTATGGAACCCATTGTTACTGCATGCTTATTTTGATTTATTTTCATAGACTATGAAACCTATTGCTATTGATTTTATGCATGATAATATGCTTTATAATTTATATTGTGTATATGCATGTCTACCATGTTTTATACTAGGATTTATTCTCACCGGAGTATCCGGCTGTTGTCTTGTTTTGTATGTGTGCATGACAACAGGTGGGACAGGATCGGGGTCAAGGAGATGATGAGAGAAGATGAGTTTAGAGTGGTGATTCCGGACTTATTGTAGACTTGGTTTAATACTTGAAATTTAGTAGTTAACCTTAGACTAGTTTGAATAAGTGTTGTACATTATTGTACTTTTATACTGAGATGTATATTAGTTAAATTCCATTACGTTCCGCACTTACATTTTTTAAAAAAAGAAAAATTTTTAGACCCTGTTTATCTTAATTGATAATTAAATCCCAAAGATGAGTAAGAAGATGATTAGCGTCCGGGTCCCCACAATTTTTATCCCACCATGCCAGGGGATTTTCATTGTAATTTTCTTTGATCCTTTTCTTGACATCTTCCAATGATACCTTAGATTCAAACTCTACCTCATTCTTATTTAGATTTATCTTAAGTCATTCTATTGCTTCTGGTTGGAGCACTTTATCTGCTCTTAGTTGGAGAATTGTTTCTACAAACTGTCTAGAATCTTTTATTTTTGGGTTCAGAAGTTTTCTTTCATCACCACGCTTGCTACGAAATTGAAGGGGAAATTTTTTTTTAAAATGCCTCTCTTAATCGCTGAACCGTGATTTTATGATCACAGGGTATTGTGAACACTAATCGCCTAGTCTCATTTTCTTGAGTATAGGACTTGAACATTTGTAGGAATTATTTCCTAGCAATATGTCAGCTCCTGTATCATGAAAATAAATCGGTGCTGTTTTTACCTTATACCAAGGGGTTTGTCCAGCACCTCCGATTACAATTTCGGTCATCTTAATCCCTTTACATAAGATTAAATTCTTCTAGAGAAATCTCTTCCAGTAATTTTTTGTAGTTCTTCTTCCAAATTATTTCATAAAACCCATCTTTTTGCGGTACAGATTCCAGCGCTTGAATTAATATAAGCAGCAAAATATTCTGCCTTATATTGTTCGTATAACATTTCTATTGGAATGTATATTGAGAAAGGGCTTGTGGTCATTGGATTTTCCACATCATATCTTCCGCCATAAACTCCATTCCATATTCTAGACGTTTCCAAGGTTTATGTTCCTCGAGAAACTCTAGTCCAAGAACCAATCGATCTAGTCCTTTCCCTGGAATTCCTTTGATATGAACTTTCAATTCTCCGATATTGATCATTCCTTGATTAGTTCCTATCCACTACAAGAAAAAAGGCGAAATACAACGGTTTTTATTCGCTTTCGTAGGTCAAAAAAACTGTTGTTAAAACTCCTGTGATTAAATGGTGCGCTCAAAGACAACGGTGAAAAACCGTTGTCGTAGACATCAAAGACGACGGTGAAAAACTGTTGTCGTAGGTATTGTAAAACCGTTGTTAAAGGCCCTGTGGTTAAAGGGTGCGCTCAAAGACAACGGTGAAAAACCGTTGTCGTAGCATTGAAAAATCGTTGTAAAACAAAATGTTGCGACGGTTTTTTCTAAACAACTCCGTCGCTAATAGCAACGATTTTAGTTTGTCGTCGCAAATTAGCGACGGTTTTTTGTATGCTTTCCGTCGCTATTGTTTTTCGTAAAATAAAAAAAAATTTACGGTTATAATTTTATAAACCTAACAATCTTACTAAATTAATATATTTATAATATTTAACACTTAAAATTTTCATGGAAGAAAAAAGAAATTGAAAAGTGAAAGTGAAATGAAAATTGTTGAAGAGAGAAGACTTTGGTGTGGGAAGAAAATGAGCAAGGATGCGGATATTTATAGAAAATGTGCGAAGGTTTTTGTGTAAAATGTAGCTAGTAGCGACGATTTTCGAGTAAACCTCAAATAACCGTCGCACACATTAACTTAGCGACGGTTGTTTCGTCACTAATTTAAAACGTCAAGAATTTAAAAATGCGACGGTTTATGTATCGTCGCTAAATTAAATATGCGACGGTATTGCAAAAACCATCACTAATATTCGCGACGGTCAAACAAAAACCATCGCTAACTTTAGCGATGGGTTTGTTTAAATCGTCGCTAATTTTAAATTAGCGACGGTGCTTGATAAAACCGTCGCTAAATATTAACCGATTTTTTAAAAAAAATTAGAAACTACGACAACGTTTTTTCAAAAACCGTTGTCTTTAACCAAATAAAACACTAAGAAACGACAACGTTTTAAAAAACCGTTCTCGTAGTTAAAAAACCATCCGAAAGATAACGGTTTACACAAACTGTTGCCTTTGACCCTTGACAGAGTCTTATATAGACAACGGTTTTTGATGTAGCCCAAAAAACCATCCGAAAGACAACGGTTTTTAAAAACCGTTGTTGTAGCCTGAAAAAAACCGCTCATAGACAACGGTTGTTAAAACCGTTGTTGTAGCCCAAAAAAAAAAGCTCTTAGACAACAGTTTTTAAAAAGCGTTGTTGTAGCAAAAAAAAAACGCTCTTAGACAACGGTTTTTACCGTTGTCGTAGACACATCAAAGACAACGGTTTTTAAAAAACCGTTATCTATAAGCGGGTTTTTTTAGGCTACGACAACGGTTTTTGTTAAAACCGTTGTTAAAAGAAAAAAGACAACGGTTTTAATAAAAACCGTTGTCGTATGAGCGTTGTTGATTTGTATTTTTCTTGTAGTGATCATAGGTTGTTCTAAATAGTATATGGTATAACAAGGAAATTGATTCCTTTGTTTCGTAATATCAAATACTATTTCTACTTCCTTCCACCCTTCTGGGCATCTAAGCTTTTCTATGGAAGAAAAGGTTTTTGGCTCCTGTTGGGTTTCTAAGACAGGCGCTTTTCCCCACCTATAACTTGTAATTCTATCTCCCTGAAAAGATAGTATCCTTGATTCCAATCTAAGACTTTGATTCGTTTGTAGAATCGGTTTGTCTTGTTTTGAATATCTGTTTCCAGTATTAAAGAAAACTCAACTCTTTCTGGATAAATTTCCTGAGCAACTTTTCCAAATATCTCAGGTATTTCAATGAACTCATTTCTAATAAACAATTCTGAATGATGTGTATTAGATAGAGTATATGAAATCTGATAGGTAATAGAATATGGTCCATTACCTTCTTTCATCAGCCTTTTTTCCTTGAAATTTTGATGCAATTTCAAGGCTCGACTAAAATCTCGATCTGCTAAGTTGTAGGCAATTCTCAAATAAATTACTCCTACAATCTTTCCCGCGCAGAGATTTCCTGAGATAGTTCCCAGTACTGAATCTTGAAGGTTCTCCATTCTTCTATAGCGTATAGCAATATCAATGAGTGAATCTATTCCTTCTACGGAAGTAGCTTTTATCATAATTTGGATTGCTCCAATATGAATCCAGGACATGGTCCGTGCTACTTCTATCTTGAGTTTTTGTAATTCCACCTTAATTTCTTCAGAAGAAATTAATTGCATCTCCATTCTATTTCCTGTAAGTTCCATTGGGATTGCCATTTCCTTTCTGAAAACTTTATATATTAGATGATGTTTTCTGTTTCTTAGGCCAAGACTTCCTAAGAACTTTTCTACATGTCCTGCAGAGAATCTTTGATATCTCTTTAGACTAGGATTTTCTCTCATGATCCTTTGGACCATGTTATGAGATATTGTCATCTGACTGAAGAAACCAGATAAATCTTCATGTGTTTCTTGTCGAAACACCTCGTCTTCAGTCAGATTCCGATTCAATTCCATCAGATTTTCCGTGACTCATTACTTCTTCTTCTTCTTCTTCTTCTTCATATATACTTTCATCTGAGGCAATATCATCAAATCGGTATACCTGAATAAGATCTTGGTAATAAATTGCTTCCTTAATATCCGGGGTTGAATCGAAATGTTTAATACCTCTTTTTCATTTTCTTGACAATTGGTTGAGATATGACCTCTTGCTCCACATGTCCAGCAATTACAATCTTTAAAACTTTCATTAGCTCGAGTATGAGCTCTTCTAAAAGTTTTCTTTGCAGGTGTTCTTCCTGTGCTTCGAGACGTACTCGATACTTGGGATGATATCCTACTTCTTGATGGTCCTCTTCTTTGTCCAGATTTGTAAGATCTGGCTTTCTGTCTGAACCATATTGTTCTTGGTTTCCAAGAACTTCTTCCACTTCTAGCATAAGGATGAGTTCTAAAACTTTTCCTCTTATGCTTTTGTGGTTTAATTCCAATAATTGTTGGAAGATCATTTTCCTTACAACACAAAGGAGTTCTTTTGTTGAAACTTGATAAGCGTTTGTAATTCTTTTGTAATGCTGTCATATGAAACCATTCTGCCAATTTACCTTTGAGAAAAGCGGCTCTTCGTGCCAACGTATCTGGATTGCCAGGGACATATTCCCTTATAAGCATTTCTCTCCAGGGACTCGGCATTTTGGCGAAGAAAAGCTGCATAGCTATATTTTCTTCGACCCCTGAATTCCATCTATATTTAGTGAATAAAATAATATATTCATCCAATAAACATATGTCATGTAGTTTAAAGCTATACAGAGCTTGAGTATATTTCTTCACCTTCTCTGTATCTTGACTGTTAAAATAGTCTACCCCTATAAATTGTGCTTTAAATAGGGTATCCATTTTTTCAGCTATCTCACTAAGAGATTCTCCAGCTAGGACGGACTCTTTGGTTTCTCATGAAGTCATGTCCCAAGCAATTTTAACTGATCTCATAACACTCATTTCTAAAATTTAATGAATCATTCTCTGTTGAGATCTAGTGTTCCTGCAGTGATTCTCATAGCAAATGTCCAGTCATCTATGAGATCTTCTCTGTTTTTGAAATCTAGTATATCAAGATTAAGCATAACCCCTTAAGGATGTATATGTTCTAAAACAGTTTTCCCATAGGGTGTTTGGTGCAAGAAAATCTGATTTCTCCTTGTCCTTGTTCCCGCTAGGTGTGGTTCTCCACCTGTATGGAAATCGTGTTCAGATTCTCTCATATTTATATTCTGATATCCCACACTTTCTCTTGGTGGTTCCTGAGAAGGTGGTTCCTGAGAAGATGATCAGGTTATAGAAGGTTGTTCTCCTTCCGTTGTGTTCATCTTCAGATCTACGACATTGAGATTTGCAAAAGATTCTGCAAGTTCTTGTAGATCCTCGAACCCAATCCTTTCTAAAGTTGTCATCAAATTAATTTCTTTTCTGAGACAGATTTAATTAGATTGATCATTTTTTCTTCTTCAGTCAAAGGTTTTAACACTACTTTGGCATTCCTTTGTTTATGTAACAAGGGTTCAGTACTGAAGGATGATGGTAGCCTTCCTTCTGAAGTTCTTTTACTAGAACTTGGTTGTTGTTCTAATATTTGAATTCTCGTTCTAATATCATTTAATATTC
The DNA here is from genome assembly GCF_025594145.1 of Primulina tabacum. NCBI lineage: Eukaryota > Viridiplantae > Streptophyta > Magnoliopsida > Lamiales > Gesneriaceae > Primulina > Primulina tabacum. Next base: position 24,294,450 of record NC_134563.1, on the reverse strand, counting down.
CAAGAATTTCTTCCTGGTTTTCAAGGATTTTCTCCACAATTTGTGGTACATAATACAACATATTACCATAATTTTGTACCATCTTTTGAATTTCTCTAAGATCTCCCGAGAGTTTAGAGGAATCCGGTACTATTTCTAAAACCTATTATTTTGAATCATTAATTTACCTTAGGACTCTGATAAATTCCTTCTTACTATCTAACATTGTTTATATCTTCTTGTTTCAAATATTCCAGAGTTCTGGAATAACTCCTGTAAATACTTAATCTCGAATCTGGGTTTGGATTCATGTTAATTGAGAAAATTCTCTCCTCAAACATTTAATTACTTAATAATAATAAATTTGTATGTTTGAAATAATTTTACCTAGGCTCTGTACCATTTTCCCCAGGAAATCAATCATTAAAATATATAAAGGTACTTTTGTCAACTTTAAACTATTTAGGGAGTTTGTGCAAAGTTTTTTAATGTAGGGAGTTAGGATAAAGATAAGTTTAGGTTTGGGGATTTAAAACCAATTTTCTCATTTAGTTATGTTATGGAGAGTTAAATTATTATATATACATTTACGTGTCAGTGTGTCATTGCAGAACCGATATTTTGCTTTACTAAACTTTGAAAAATATCGCGGATTGAAAATAAGATACAAAATTAAGTTTGCCTATAGTGAATCAGGTTTGCCTCAATTAAAATCGACTCCGGCTACATTGGTTCTATCTATCTATGATATATATTTATGCATTTAAAATATTTTCTTACATATATTTTCAATTTGTTTCATGGCATGTGACTTATATAAGCATTTCTGATTAATTATATTTGTGATGCATATATACTACAGATTTCTTTACAGCATATAACTTTCTTATGTTTTTATTTTTTCCTTGAAAATTAGTTTTTCCAGCTTTAATTCTTATTTTTTTAAGATAATTTATAGGTTAGATGCAGACAAATAAAGAAGGAGATAAATATTTTTTTGGGAAATTACAATGTTTATGGAAGCAAAGATGTGACCATCAATCAACTAGATATGAAATAAAAAGAAAGTTGAAGTGAGATTTGAATTTATATATCTTACACACAATTTGTTAGGATCGATTAGGGGGGTAATCGTTGAGCTAAAATAGCTCGGTTCTTGAAATATTGAACACCGATGAATTAAATCGAGTTTGGTTAAAAAACAAGCGGAAGATACTCGAAATAATCCTTCGTAGAAACCGATTAAATATTTTGTAAACCATTTAAAATATATGCAAGTTGAATGAGTAAAAATATTCAGTTGAAGCATTTTATCAAACACCTGGTATACAATATTTTGATATTTGAAAAACACATAAAATGCTTCAACAATGCATCTTTAAAAACAGTGAAAATGATAAGCAAATGCAATAAACAAATTGACACAAATTTGTTTATGGATGTTCGGAGATTTCAAACACTCCTACGTCACCCCTTCTTCGCCTTGGAAAGGATCCACTAGAAGATTTTGATTTATACAACTACTTGTACAAATCCATTCCGGAAGCACAGCACCCAACTAGAACTCCTAGAACTCAAGATTGTAGGCAGCACCTCACAATCAGCATATTGTTTAATGTCTCATATGCAAAGACTACATACACAAGTTTATTGTCTTTGTGCAAGACTCACTCAACTAATCTTTGAAGTTCAACTCTCTTGTATATGTGTGAGTGATTGTGTGTGAGTAATTTATCATTTACAGTGTATATCTCAAATGTATCCTCACACAAGGGCTTGTGCTCTCAACTAGCTGGTATCTTCATGCTAACTGCCCATGCTTTGAATCCACTTCAAAAGCTGTTGTTTGATCTTCAATATGTTGTATTTATAGGCTCCAACACTGATATATACGTTAGACACAGGAATATGACCGTTGGAAAGTTTCTGTACTGTTTCTGGAATTGCAACGGTCAAATTCGTCTTGCTGGACATTTTCTCGACTGGTCAACTCTGGTCAACTGGTCAACTCAACTGGTCAATCAATTCAACTGGTTCAATTGGTCTGGTTCAGTTGGACTGGTTCAACTGGTCTTCAGCTGGTCTGGTTCAGTTTCAGCTGGTTCGGTTCAGCTGGTCTGGTTCAACTGGTCTTCAGCTGGTCTGGTTCAGTTTCAGTTGGTCAGCAGCTGTTTCAGTTCAGTTGCTTGGTCAGCTGGTCAGCAGTTGGTTCAGTTTCAGCTGGTGTGCTGAAATCAGCCTAGCTGATTTCAGTTTGTGCAGAAACAGTAATTTCATCGTCATTTATCAGCATCTTAAGCTTTGATTCAGACTTTGACTTCTGAAGATGATTTGTAGATCATCGTCTTATCTTTCCAACGCATACTGAATCGCTTCATTTCGATAAACGAGCTGAGAGATATGACCAAAATACCGCAGCTGCTCAAACTCAACTGATTGCTGTTTTCGTGTGATCAGTTCGGTAATTGAGCGATCAGTTAGACCATGATAACATCCGATTTTTCCCAACTGATGTGAAATACGATTTGTTCCAAATTGAGTTTTCTAATCAGTCTAGTTGGCGGATTGTCATTTGGATAATCCAGTTGAGATATATCATCAAAATACCAAAACTCGCCAGAAATTCAGTTTCAGCTTGCTTCTTGTGTTTGCAACTTCACACTTGAGTAAATATGTTAGAAACACAATAACAAGTTTTGTTAACATCAAAATCAAGATTGCGAACTTGAAAAGTTCCAACAATCTCCCCATTTTTGATGATCACAAAACTTGGATAAACAATCAACTCAACTAACATATTTCTCGCCCTTTTTGTGTGAATCAAAAAGTCATATTTTCAAAATATTTTAAACAAAATTTTCTCCCCTCAATATTTTAAAATAATAACTCCATTAAAATTACAAGGTGTTCTCCCCCTATATTTTTGAAATTTTGAAAATTATAAAAGAAGAAAGATAACTAACCAATTTTCTCCATGGCTCATTTTCTGCTGCAGCACATATGCTCTGCCTTCAACGAATAAAATGTATTTTCTCGGGCATAATTAGGCTGCAAATTTTATACCCCTGTAAACCTCTATGAGTCTAGTTTGCAACGCAAAAAGCGGTTTGTCATTTGGACACTCGAGCAAGGAGATATGCCATTTTTCCTACGGTCGCTGCAAGCTCCGCGAAAATTCAGTTTTGCATATATATGTGTAAAAAATCTGAAATTTTCGAATTTTAAACATCAAAATCTCTGATACCAATTGTTAGGATCGATTAGGGGGTAATCGTTGAGCTAAAATAGCTCGGTTCTTGAAATATTGAACACCGATAAATTAAATCGAGTTTGGTTAAAAAACAAGCGTAAGATACTCGAAATAATCCTTCGTAGAAACCGATTAAATATTTTGTAAACCATTTAAAATATATGCAAGTTGAATGAGTAAAAATATTCAGTTGAAGCATTTTATCAAACACTTGGTATACAATATTTTGATATTTGAAGAAAACATAAAATGCTTCAACAATGCATCTTTAAAAACAGTGAAAATGATAAGAAAATGCAATAAAAAAATAGACACGAATTTGTTTATGGATGTTCGGAGATTTCAAACACTCCTACGTCACCCCTTCTTCCCCTTGGGAAAGATCCACTAGAAAACTTTGATTTATACAACTACTTGTACAAACCCATTCCGGAAGCGCAGCACCCAACTAGAACTCCTAGCACTCAAGATTGTAGGCAGCACCTCACAATCAGCATATTATTTAATGTCTCATATGCAAAGACTATATACACAAGTTTATTGTCTTTGTGCAAGACTCACTCAACTAATCTTAGAAGTTCAACTCTCTTGTATATGTGTGAGTGATTGTGTGTGAGTAATTTATCATTTACAGTGTATATCTCAAATGTATCCTCACACAAGGGCTTGTGCTCTCAACTAGCTGATATCTTCATGCTAACTGCCCATGCTTTGAATCCACTTCAAAAGCTGTTGTTTGATCTTCAATATGTTGTATTTATAGGCTCCAACACTGATATATACGTTAGACACAGGAATATGACCGTTGGAAAGTTTCTGTACTGTTTCTGGAATTTCAACGGTCAAATTCGTCTTGCTGGACATTTTCTCGACTGGTCAACTCTGGTCAACTGGTCAACTCAACTGGTAAATCAGTTCAACTGGTTCAGTTGGTCTGGTTCAGTTGGACTGATTCAACTGGTCTTCAGCTGGTCTGGTTCAGTTTCAGCTGGTTCGGTTCAGCTGGTCTGGTTCAACTGGTCTTCAGCTGGTCTGGTTCAGTTTCAGTTGGTCAGCAGCTGGTTCAGTTCAGTTGCTTGGTCAGCTGGTCAGCTGTTGGTTCAGTTCCAGCTGGTGTGCTGAAATCAGCCTAGCTGATTTTAGTTTGTGCAGAACCAGTAACTTCATCGTCGTTTATCAGCATCTTAAGCTTTGATTCAGACCTTGACTTCTGAAGATGATTTGTAGATCATCGTCTTATCTTTCCAACGCATACTGAATCGCTTCATTTCGATAACCGAGCTGAGAGATATGACCAAAATACCGCAGCTGCTCAAACTCAACTGATTGCTGTTTTCGTTTGATCAGTTCGATAATTGAGCGATCAGTTAGACCATGATAACATCTGATTTTTCCCAACTGATGTGAAATACGATTTGTTTCAAATTGAGTTTTCTAATCAGTAGAGTTGACGGATTGTCATTTGGATAATCCAGTTGAGAGATATCATCAAAATACCGAAGCTCGCCAGAAATTCAGTTTGTGCAAAATTCAGTTTCAGCTTGCTTCTTGTGTTTGCAACTTCACACTTGAGTAAATATGTTAGAAACACAATAACAAGTTTTGTTAACATCAAAATCAAGATTGCGAACTTAAAAAGTTCCAACACAATTGTATCTTTTCTATAAAGTTATAATTATATAATTATTTTCTTTAAGCCACTTTATTTAAATATAATTGGAATAAATAGAATACAAATTTAAATTGAATCACAATAAAATGAGCTTTATGTTAAAAAAAGAAAAAAACTAAAAATGAGATTTGTTTGCATGTAGAATTCCTATTACTTTTTTCAAAGAACAATCAAGAGTTTTTCAAGGAACAATGAAGAAAATAAAAGATATATAACCTCCTTGATATGATGCATGTAATCATTGTTTCAAACCATAAAATGTAAAATAGTCTAAGTTGTTTGAATTGTATAGAGTCAAATACCAAGATAATTGTGAGGTAATATTCTGATTTATAAATATTTATTTATGCTTGTGCTCTTGATATTTCTAATTTGTCGAAATTTCATATTGATTCTTTGTTGGAACATTTCATGTTCGTAATCTTAATTTTAATGTTAACAAAACTTGCTATTTTGTTTCTAATTATTTACTTTAGTGTGCAAGTAGCCAGAACTGAATAGGTTTCTAACTGATCACTTAAGCGAGGTAAAACCGAAGCTATCAAGACGATTAACTGATGAGACCAACTGATCGACCAAACTGAATCAGCTCAATTGATATCTCAAAGAACGGTACAACTGATTGTTCAGCTGATAGGTAGTTCAGCAGAAAATCTTCAGAAGCCCGGCCAGCTGATGAAGGGCTCAACTGATGAAGAACCCAGCTGACCAGTTCAACTGAAAGAGTAAAATCAGTTCAACTGACGAGTTAACTAATTTCACTAGCCCAACTGAAGATCAGTTCAGATGACCAGTATATTTAGTGAATAACATAATATATTCATCCAATAAACATATGTCATGTAGTTTAAAGCTATACAGAGCTTGAGTATATTTCTTCACCTTCTCTGTATCTTGACTGTTAAAATAGTCTACCCCTATAAATTGTGCTTTAAATAGGGTATCCATTTTTTCAGCTATCTCACTAAGAGATTCTCCAGCTAGGACGGACTCTTTGGTTTCTCATGAAGTCATGTCCCAAGCAATTTTAACTGATCTCATAACACTCATTTCTAAAATTTAATGAATCATTCTCTGTTGAGATCTAGTGTTCCTGCAGTGATTCTCATAGCAAATGTCCAGTCATCTATGAGATCTTCTCTGTTTTTGAAATCTAGTATATCAAGATTAAGCATAACCCCTTAAGGATGTATATGTTCTAAAACAGTTTTCCCATAGGGTGTTTGGTGCAAGAAAATCTGATTTCTCCTTGTCCTTGTTCCCGCTAGGTGTGGTTCTCCACCTGTATGGAAATCGTGTTCAGATTCTCTCATATTTATATTCTGATATCCCACACTTTCTCTTGGTGGTTCCTGAGAAGGTGGTTCCTGAGAAGATGATCAGGTTATAGAAGGTTGTTCTCCTTCCGTTGTGTTCATCTTCAGATCTACGACATTGAGATTTGCAAAAGATTCTGCAAGTTCTTGTAGATCCTCGAACCCAATCCTTTCTAAAGTTGTCATCAAATTAATTTCTTTTCTGAGACAGATTTAATTAGATTGATCATTTTTTCTTCTTCAGTCAAAGGTTTTAACACTACTTTGGCATTCCTTTGTTTATGTAACAAGGGTTCAGTACTGAAGGATGATGGTAGCCTTCCTTCTGAAGTTCTTTTACTAGAACTTGGTTGTTGTTCTAATATTTGAATTCTCGTTCTAATATCATTTAATATTCCAAGAATTTCTTCCTGGTTTTCAAGGATTTTCTCCACAATTTTTGGTACATAATACAACATATTACCATAATTTTGTACCATCTTTTGAATTTCTCTAAGATCTCCCGAGAGTTTAGAGGAATCCGGTACTATTTCTAAAACCTATTATTTTGAATCATTAATTTACCTTAGGACTCTGATAAATTCCTTCTTACTATCTAACATTGTTTATATCTTCTTGTTTCAAATATTCCAGAGTTCTGGAATAACTCCTGTAAATACTTAATCTCGAATCTGGGTTTGGATTCATGTTAATTGAGAAAATTCTCTCCTCAAACATTTAATTACTTAATAATAATAAATTTGTATGTTTGAAATAATTTTACCTAGGCTCTGTACCATTTTCCCCAGGAAATCAATCATTAAAATATATAAAGGTACTTTTGTCAACTTTAAACTATTTAGGGAGTTTGTGCAAAGTTTTTTAATGTAGGGAGTTAGGATAAAGATAAGTTTAGGTTTGGGGATTTAAAACCAATTTTCTCATTTAGTTATGTTATGGAGAGTTAAATTATTATATATACATTTACGTGTCAGTGTGTCATTGCAGAACCGATATTTTGCTTTACTAAACTTTGAAAAATATCGCGGATTGAAAATAAGATACAAAATTAAGTTTGCCTATAGTGAATCAGGTTTGCCTCAATTAAAATCGACTCCGGCTACATTGGTTCTATCTATCTATGATATATATTTATGCATTTAAAATATTTTCTTACATATATTTTCAATTTGTTTCATGGCATGTGACTTATATAAGCATTTCTGATTAATTATATTTGTGATGCATATATACTACAGATTTCTTTACAGCATATAACTTTCTTATGTTTTTATTTTTTCCTTGAAAATTAGTTTTTCCAGCTTTAATTCTTATTTTTTTAAGATAATTTATAGGTTAGATGCAGACAAATAAAGAAGGAGATAAATATTTTTTTGGGAAATTACAATGTTTATGGAAGCAAAGATGTGACCATCAATCAACTAGATATGAAATAAAAAGAAAGTTGAAGTGAGATTTGAATTTATATATCTTACACACAATTTGTTAGGATCGATTAGGGGGGTAATCGTTGAGCTAAAATAGCTCGGTTCTTGAAATATTGAACACCGATGAATTAAATCGAGTTTGGTTAAAAAACAAGCGGAAGATACTCGAAATAATCCTTCGTAGAAACCGATTAAATATTTTGTAAACCATTTAAAATATATGCAAGTTGAATGAGTAAAAATATTCAGTTGAAGCATTTTATCAAACACCTGGTATACAATATTTTGATATTTGAAAAACACATAAAATGCTTCAACAATGCATCTTTAAAAACAGTGAAAATGATAAGCAAATGCAATAAACAAATTGACACAAATTTGTTTATGGATGTTCGGAGATTTCAAACACTCCTACGTCACCCCTTCTTCGCCTTGGAAAGGATCCACTAGAAGATTTTGATTTATACAACTACTTGTACAAATCCATTCCGGAAGCACAGCACCCAACTAGAACTCCTAGAACTCAAGATTGTAGGCAGCACCTCACAATCAGCATATTGTTTAATGTCTCATATGCAAAGACTACATACACAAGTTTATTGTCTTTGTGCAAGACTCACTCAACTAATCTTTGAAGTTCAACTCTCTTGTATATGTGTGAGTGATTGTGTGTGAGTAATTTATCATTTACAGTGTATATCTCAAATGTATCCTCACACAAGGGCTTGTGCTCTCAACTAGCTGGTATCTTCATGCTAACTGCCCATGCTTTGAATCCACTTCAAAAGCTGTTGTTTGATCTTCAATATGTTGTATTTATAGGCTCCAACACTGATATATACGTTAGACACAGGAATATGACCGTTGGAAAGTTTCTGTACTGTTTCTGGAATTGCAACGGTCAAATTCGTCTTGCTGGACATTTTCTCGACTGGTCAACTCTGGTCAACTCAACTGGTCAATCAATTCAACTGGTTCAATTGGTCTGGTTCAGTTGGACTGGTTCAACTGGTCTTCAGCTGGTCTGGTTCAGTTTCAGCTGGTTCGGTTCAGCTGGTCTGGTTCAACTGGTCTTCAGCTGGTCTGGTTCAGTTTCAGTTGGTCAGCAGCTGTTTCAGTTCAGTTGCTTGGTCAGCTGGTCAGCAGTTGGTTCAGTTTCAGCTGGTGTGCTGAAATCAGCCTAGCTGATTTCAGTTTGTGCAGAAACAGTAATTTCATCGTCATTTATCAGCATCTTAAGCTTTGATTCAGACTTTGACTTCTGAAGATGATTTGTAGATCATCGTCTTATCTTTCCAACGCATACTGAATCGCTTCATTTCGATAAACGAGCTGAGAGATATGACCAAAATACCGCAGCTGCTCAAACTCAACTGATTGCTGTTTTCGTGTGATCAGTTCGGTAATTGAGCGATCAGTTAGACCATGATAACATCCGATTTTTCCCAACTGATGTGAAATACGATTTGTTCCAAATTGAGTTTTCTAATCAGTCTAGTTGGCGGATTGTCATTTGGATAATCCAGTTGAGATATATCATCAAAATACCAAAACTCGCCAGAAATTCAGTTTCAGCTTGCTTCTTGTGTTTGCAACTTCACACTTGAGTAAATATGTTAGAAACACAATAACAAGTTTTGTTAACATCAAAATCAAGATTGCGAACTTGAAAAGTTCCAACAATCTCCCCATTTTTGATGATCACAAAACTTGGATAAACAATCAACTCAACTAACATATTTCTCGCCCTTTTTGTGTGAATCAAAAAGTCATATTTTCAAAATATTTTAAACAAAATTTTCTCCCCTCAATATTTTAAAATAATAACTCCATTAAAATTACAAGGTGTTCTCCCCCTATATTTTTGAAATTTTGAAAATTATAAAAGAAGAAGGATAACTAACCAATTTTCTCCATGGCTCATTTTCTGCTGCAGCACATATGCTCTGCCTTCAACGAATAAAATGTATTTTCTCGGGCATAATTAGGCTGCAAATTTTATACCCCTGTAAACCTCTATGAGTCTAGTTTGCAACGCAAAAAGCGATTTGTCATTTGGACACTCGAGCAAGGAGATATGCCATTTTTCCTACGGTCGCTGCAAGCTCCGCGAAAATTCAGTTTTGCATATATATGTGTAAAAAATCTGAAATTTTCGAATTTTAAACATCAAAATCTCTGATACCAATTGTTAGGATCGATTAGGGGGTAATCGTTGAGCTAAAATAGCTCGGTTCTTGAAATATTGAACACCGATAAATTAAATCGAGTTTGGTTAAAAAACAAGCGTAAGATACTCGAAATAATCCTTCGTAGAAACCGATTAAATATTTTGTAAACCATTTAAAATATATGCAAGTTGAATGAGTAAAAATATTCAGTTGAAGCATTTTATCAAACACTTGGTATACAATATTTTGATATTTGAAGAAAACATAAAATGCTTCAACAATGCATCTTTAAAAACAGTGAAAATGATAAGAAAATGCAATAAAAAAATAGACACGAATTTGTTTATGGATGTTCGGAGATTTCAAACACTCCTACGTCACCCCTTCTTCCCCTTGGGAAGGATCCACTAGAAAACTTTGATTTATACAACTACTTGTACAAACCCATTCCGGAAGCGCAGCACCCAACTAGAACTCCTAGCACTCAAGATTGTAGGCAGCACCTCACAATCAGCATATTATTTAATGTCTCATATGCAAAGACTATATACACAAGTTTATTGTCTTTGTGCAAGACTCACTCAACTAATCTTAGAAGTTCAACTCTCTTGTATATGTGTGAGTGATTGTGTGTGAGTAATTTATCATTTACAGTGTATATCTCAAATGTATCCTCACACAAGGGCTTGTGCTCTCAACTAGCTGATATCTTCATGCTAACTGCCCATGCTTTGAATCCACTTCAAAAGCTGTTGTTTGATCTTCAATATGTTGTATTTATAGGCTCCAACACTGATATATACGTTAGACACAGGAATATGACCGTTGGAAAGTTTTTGTACTGTTTCTGGAATTTCAACGGTCAAATTCGTCTTGCTGGACATTTTCTCGACTGGTCAACTCTGGTCAACTGGTCAACTCAACTGGTAAATCAGTTCAACTGGTTCAGTTGGTCTGGTTCAGTTGGACTGATTCAACTGGTCTTCAGCTGGTCTGGTTCAGTTTCAGCTGGTTCGGTTCAGCTGGTCTGGTTCAACTGGTCTTCAGCTGGTCTGGTTCAGTTTCAGTTGGTCAGCAGCTGGTTCAGTTCAGTTGCTTGGTCAGCTGGTCAGCTGTTGGTTCAGTTCCAGCTGGTGTGCTGAAATCAGCCTAGCTGATTTTAGTTTGTGCAGAACCAGTAACTTCATCGTCGTTTATCAGCATCTTAAGCTTTGATTCAGACCTTGACTTCTGAAGATGATTTGTAGATCATCGTCTTATCTTTCCAACGCATACTGAATCGCTTCATTTCGATAACCGAGCTGAGAGATATGACCAAAATACCGCAGCTGCTCAAACTCAACTGATTGCTGTTTTCGTTTGATCAGTTCGATAATTGAGCGATCAGTTAGACCATGATAACATCTGATTTTTCCCAACTGATGTGAAATACGATTTGTTTCAAATTGAGTTTTCTAATCAGTAGAGTTGACGGATTGTCATTTGGATAATCCAGTTGAGAGATATCATCAAAATACCGAAGCTCGCCAGAAATTCAGTTTGTGCAAAATTCAGTTTCAGCTTGCTTCTTGTGTTTGCAACTTCACACTTGAGTAAATATGTTAGAAACACAATAACAAGTTTTGTTAACATCAAAATCAAGATTGCGAACTTAAAAAGTTCCAACACAATTGTATCTTTTCTATAAAGTTATAATTATATAATTATTTTCTTTAAGCCACTTTATTTAAATATAATTGGAATAAATAGAATACAAATTTAAATTGAATCACAATAAAATGAGCTTTATGTTAAAAAAAGAAAAAAACTAAAAATGAGATTTGTTTGCATGTAGAATTCCTATTACTTTTTTCAAAGAACAATCAAGAGTTTTTCAAGGAACAATGAAGAAAATAAAAGATATATAACCTCCTTGATATGATGCATGTAATCATTGTTTCAAACCATAAAATGTAAAATAGTCTAAGTTGTTTGAATTGTATAGAGTCAAATACCAAGATAATTGTGAGGTAATATTCTGATTTATAAATATTTATTTATGCTTGTGCTCTTGATATTTCTAATTTGTCGAAATTTCATATTGATTCTTTGTTGGAACATTTCATGTTCGTAATCTTAATTTTAATGTTAACAAAACTTGCTATTTTGTTTCTAATTATTTACTTTAGTGTGCAAGTAGCCAGAACTGAATAGGTTTCTAACTGATCACTTAAGCGAGGTAAAACCGAAGCTATCAAGACGATTAACTGATGAGACCAACTGATCGACCAAACTGAATCAGCTCAATTGATATCTCAAAGAACGGTACAACTGATTGTTCAGCTGATAGGTAGTTCAGCAGAAAATCTTCAGAAGCCCGGCCAGCTGATGAAGGGCTCAACTGATGAAGAACCCAGCTGACCAGTTCAACTGAAAGAGTAAAATCAGTTCAACTGACGAGTTAACTAATTTCACTAGCCCAACTGAAGATCAGTTCAGATGACCAGTTAGGAACATCAGTGAGGAACCATTCAGTTGCAGATCAAGACAAGCTTATCTTAGTGGACTCCAGCTACGCACAAATATACAAATACCTGTATAATCAAAGGTACAATAATGGACGTTGTAGCAAATATTAAAGCCGAGAGATTCCTGGAGGCATGTCAGAAAAGTCAAGACACATATACCAAGGAACACATTCAAAGCTGCAACGATCACATGTGATGAGTCTTGAAGTACGGTCTCAATGCCTCTATATATACACGTTCAAGACCATCAGCAAACATAACAAGAGAGAGCACATACTACAGTGTGTGAAGATAAAAAGAAAGGGCACGCATATTGCATATCAGCTTACAAGAAGCAATCAGCCCAGAGGGAACACTTCATCATGTTATCAGCTTAGTTTAAAAGCATATTTCTCTCAGTGTGTGAGAACACTTTCGGGTAGTTTTCAAATATCAGTTCTCACACACACACACACCACCACTCAAATACAATCTTACACAAAGACAATAAACTTGTGTATGTAGTCTTTCTCACATAGACGTTAAAGAAGTGTTGACTGGAAGGTGCTGCCTTCAGTCTAGTCTAGGAGTTCAGTTAGGCAGTAGTGTAAGTCCTAAACTAAGTGGGTTTATACAAAGAGTTGTATAAATCAAAGTCTTTTAGTGAATCCTTTGCGATGGGGTAGAAGGGGTGACGTAGGAGCAGTTGAAGTCTCCGAACATCCATAAACATATTTTGTGTATTTTTCTGATTAACTCTTGTTTTCAAACTATTTGGATCAGTTAGAGTATTCGTCAGTTCAGTTGTCATCATAACTGAACTGATGAATGTAAAAACTAATCTATCCTTTTTCAGTTATTCAATTATACAGAATATACAAAATATATCAGTGTTTCTGAACGAAGTATCATTTCGAGTGTTTTTCGCTTGGTTTTAACTCCAAACTCGATCTAATTTATCAGTGTATACATTCTTAGAACACGAGCTATTGCAGCACTTGGAGAATATTTTGTTTGAAGCACCTCAAGGTGCTCTGCAAACGATCTATCAATTGGTATCAGAGCTAGCTGTTCTAAGAAGGACATTTGAAAACTGATATTTTAAAATATGTTTCAAAATGTTATTTAAAATGTATTTCAAAATCCTCTTAAATATTTTATGCGTTTGCCATGAGGAGAGAGAAGGTTCTTGGTTCAGCAACTAACATTGTAGCCACTTCTCTCGATTCATTAACTTTGTTATTTTAAGTAGCTTGCAGGGCTTTGAGTTCAGCTGACAGCAGTTCAACTAAACTGCTCAACGGACAAAATTTCAGCTGCCAGTCTACCAGTCCAACTGATCAACAGACGAAACCCAACTACCAGCTGAAACTGATGAGTTAAGTGGAACTTAATAATCAGAAGTACCACCGCTTCATTGCCATATCAGATCAAATATAGATGATCAATGCGGTTCAGCATCAGTTGCTTCCAGTTTAGCTGATCTTCTGGGAAAAGAAACTCGAAATCTTTGCAGCATTCAAAGCATTCAAGACGACCAATTGTTAGTGTATTCAGTTCTATTATTTGTAAATTAACTAATGTTTGATGTTCTGTAAAGTCTGCCTGTGGAGTGACCATTTCCCTTACACTTGTTGATGTGCGGAAAAGTATAATACAAGGGACGCTTATTTGATTAAATAAACATCTTGTTCATCTAGTTAGCCTTTACATAACTGAACTTCTATCTTAAGATTTGTTACCAAAAGTAATTGATTGATACTAAAATTTCATTAATCGCGTAAATGATTATAATTTTGAAGGGGAGTTTTTAATTCTGTTTCTGAGGGGGAGTTTTGTTTATAATTATTCCTCGAACTGAAAAACTGTTTTCAAATCACTTCATTCAGTTATTGAGGGGGAGATTTTATTTCAGCTATTCCACAATCTGAAGAATTTTTTTTAACATTTTCTTCAAAATTATTTTAATTGTCCAAGTTTTGTGATCATCAAAAAGGGAGAGATTGTTGGAACATTTCATGTTTGCAATCTTATTTTGATGTTAACAGAATTTGCTATTTTGTTTCTAATGATTTACTTTAGTGCGCAGGTAGCTGAAACTGATCAGGTTTCTAACTGATCAGTTAAGCGAGGTAAAACTGAAGCTATCAAGACGATTAACTGATGAGACTTAATGATCGACCAAACCGAATCAGCTCAACTGATATCTCAAAGAACAGTTCAACTGATTGTCCAGCTGATAGGTAGGTCAGCAGAAGACCTTTAGAAGCCCAGCCAGCTGATTAAGAGCTCAACTGATGAAGAACCCAGCTGACCAGTTCAACTGAAAGAGTGAAATCAGTTCAACTGACGAATCAACTGATTTCACCAGCCCAACTAAAGATCAGTTCAGATGACCAGTTAGGAACATCAGTGATGAACCATTCAGTTGCAGATCAAGACAAGCTTATCTTAGTGGACTCCAGTTACGCACAAATATAAAAATACATGTACAATCAAAGGTACAATCATGGACGTTGCAACAAAGATTAAAGCCGAGATATTCCTGGAGGCATGTCAGAAATGTCAAGACACATATACCAAGGAACGCATTCAAAGCTGCAACGATCACATGTGATGAGTCTTGAAGTAAGGTCTTAATGCCTCTACATATACACGCTCAAGACCATCAGCAAACATAACAAGAGAGAGCACATACTAAAGTGTGTGAAGATAAAAAGAAAGAGCACAATATTGCATATCAGCATACAAGAAGTAATCAGCCCAGAGGTAACACTTCATCGTGTTATCAGCTTAGTTTAGAAGCATATTTCCCTCAGTGTGTGAGAACACTTTCGGGTAGTTTTCAGAGATCAGTTCTCACACACACACACCACCACTCAAATACAGTCTTGCACAAAGACAATAAACTTGTGTATGTAGTCTTTCTCACATAGAAGATAAAGAAGTGTTGACTGAAAGGTGCTGCCTTCAGTCTAGTCTAGGAGTTCAGTTAGGCAGTAGTGTAAGTCCTAAGCTGAGTGGGTTTGTACAAATAGTTGTATAAATCAAAGTCTTCTAGTGAATCCTACCTGAGAAAGTAGAAGGGGTGACGTAGGATCAGTTGAAGTCTCCGAACATCCATAAACATATCTTGTGTATTTTTCTGATTAACTATTGTTTTCAAACTGTTTGGATCAGTTAAAGTATTCGTCAGTTCAGTTGTCATCATAACTGAACTGATGAATGCAAAAACTAATCTACTTTTTTCAGTTATTCAATTACATAGAATATACAAAATATATCAGTGTTTCTTAACGAAGGATTATTTCGAGTGTTTTCCGCTTGGTTTTAACTCCAAACTCGATCAAATTTATCGGTGTATACATTCTTAGAACACGAGCTATTGCAGCTCTTGGAGAATATTTTGTTTGAAGCACCTCAAGGTGTTGTTTTTCCATATTTGAATGTGTAAAGTCCAAAAATCCGGTTACGTAAATCGCATACATTAAAATTATTAAATTTCTAAATTAATTTAGTTAAATACTTTTGGATGCATGAATGATATATTTTGATTGACTAAATTATTATTTGTGCAATTTTACTTGATTTCGTAATTTGAATATTTTTGGGAGAATATCGATGGTTGTTCGGGGATGGAGGACCGGAGACGATTAAAGTGTTAAAAATTTAAAAGCTAATTATTTTTTAGTTAAGAAAACATTTATTTTAAATAATTTAAGACTTTTAGTATTTTTAGGGTCAAATTTAATTAATTAGTGAAGCAAGGAATTTATTAATTTATAAGAGACTTTTTTAGAAATGGCTATTTTTAAAATTTTAAAATTGAGACCTAGTGATTTATTAATCTTAATGATCCTAATTTATTAATTAAAAATTAGGGTTGATTCTCTCTCCATTCGTCACCGATGTTCTACCGTTTCGATATTCGTATTTTGAATGTTTTAAATGCAAAGACACGATCTAAACCTTTCTTTTTGTATCATTTAAACCATATTATGCATGTTTATGATATTTTGAATGAAAAATTTTATGACCAAATTTTATTAACGTTTTGAATAATTTATGTTAAAGTTTCGAAATTTTTAATCCAAGTTTGAGTCGCGTTATGATTTTTAGTGACTCGCTGCCATTAAGGGGAAGGGAGATGATGTTCAGAAGTCCTAAAGGGAGTCTCATGTAGGTTAGAAAATGGCTGGAACAGGAGGGGAAAGTGCCTAGCCTTCGTTAGGGTGCATTGTATGTGTTGGGTTCGATTTTGGGGATAGAAAGGGGGAAAGACGGCATATGGCGGACTGTGCACGAGAGCTGGTGTGTGACTGGTCCAGTAGGGTTCTAGGAGGGTGGCTAAGGGCTGGAGTTGGTCTAGCTAGTGGATGGTCGAAGGTGGCTGATGGGAAAATGGGGTCGCGACGCGCGATTATTGGCAAACCGTGCGTTTTGGTTAGGGCTGAGGGAAGATGTTGGACCGTGATCTTGTGTGGGCTGGACTGTGACCCATGAGTGTGTACTATTGGATAAAATTTGCTGAGCTCATACAAAGCCCATTAGTTTTAAGAACCCAACAACATAAATACTGAAACAATCTAGGGTTTTTGTAATTACCCTCGAAATCTTCTCTGCGTTAGCTGCTGCAGCCTTGCTAACCGCTCAGCAGCCATGGTGAAATTGAGCTCTAGTTTTCTTTTTTTTCCGTGTATTCTACATACTTTATCAATTTATTCATCCTTATAGTTTATTTTCTGTTTCAGATCATCCCGGAGAAGAACAGGAGAGAGATCTCTAAGTACCTCTTCCAAGGTCAGTTATTTTTTTTATTTCTTCGATTCAAATGGCGATTTGGAAATTGATGTTTTGATGTTTACTTTTGTGTATTTGTTTGGATATGTTGTGGTTAAAATGCGCAGATTCATGAACATGCGATTTTCACACAATTTTCTGTGTGTTTCAGAGGGTGTGTGCTATGCAAAGAAGGACTTTAATCTCGCGAAGCATCCAGAAATTGATGTGCCTAATCTCCAGGTGATCAAACTGATGCAGAGCTTCAAGTCGAAGGAATACGTGCGTGAGACCTTCGCGTGGATGCATTATTATTGGTACCTTACCAATGATGGAATCGAGTTCCTTCGCACGTACCTCAACCTGCCATCGGAGATCGTGCCTGCCACGCTAAAAAAGTCTGCCAAGCCTCTCGGCCGTCCGATGGGTGGTCCCCCTGGTGACCGACCACGGTAAATGTTTATTGTCTTCTTTTCAACGGTACGAGTTTGTTGCCATTGCTTTTTGTGGAGTTACTATAAATGTATCTGGTTTCGTATTATGTCTGCTGTGGGATCGAGTCTGGTTTTTATGTCTAGATTTATGGTTAAAACATGTTTCATTTTGTTTTTACTTCTTATTGTAGTTGTGGCATGTAAGAAGGTATTCATAGTTTAGTTTGTCTTTTTTTTTTTGGGATGTTTTGGAGGAATGGAATTGTAAATTTTAAACATCTTTAATAAAATTTCCTCATATGTGCTATTTTATGTAATTGGTTTTGTGGTACAGTGGACCTCCAAGATTTGAGGGTGACAGGCCAAGATATGGTGATAGAGATGGCTACCGTGCTGGCCCAAGAGGACCACCAGGTGAATTTGGCGGTGAGAAGGGTGGAGCACCGGCTGATTACCAACCTGCCTTCAGGGTAATTTTATTTCCCTGGGTCTTGTATTAATAGTTTGGCGCTTCTTGGTTTAATAGCATGGTCTAACCATAAGTGTTCAAGGAATCAGGATGCCAAATTGTGTAGTGTTATAGTTAACTTCTTTTTGTTAGACTAAGAAAGAGAAGGTTTGGTTGAGATTGTAGTGTGTACATACACCACAATTAAATATCATAGTTTCTTATATGGAAGTAGTTGAATTGCACCTTACCCTCTTAGAACTTTGATTTGAACTGGAGTGGGTTGTTGTGGTGTAGAATGTTTCCATTGAGAATCAATTTCTTGGTGCATGGGTAATTTTTTGGTCCTGCGCTTCATTTTCACAATATTAAATCAGCTGAGAGTCAAGAGCTGGTTTTCTGTTGCATTAGGTTTGCTTTCGACTTTTTACTGGGTTCTTATCTTATGCTGGACATTAAAATGAAACAATCCCACTCTGTTTCGCAGACGGACATAAATTTTTCTTTAACCATGCAGGGTTCTGGTGGACGTCCTGGTTTTGGTCGAGGTTCTGGTGGATTTGGTGGAGCACCTCCCAGTTGATTTCTCTGTTGCCTGTTTGATTGTTTTCGTAGCTTTGAGTTGTCATAAATACAGATGTTGGAATCTTGTGTTACCATAGCTCGCATTTTCGATTAAATCTTACCCACACTATCAACAATTTGTCATTTATTTTGTATCAGTATCTTGTTCAACGACCAAGAAGGATACTCTGTTCTTTAATTCTGGGTCGTTTTGGTGCTTGAGAGTTTCTGCTTAAGTTTTTCCTTCCCTCATAAGGTTCCATTGTTGCAATACATTTTTTGAGGAATATTATCAACAAATTGATAGCTATTTCTCGAAAGAAGCTCGTCGACACTTTTCGATTGTACTTTCACTTGTAACCAGTTACATATAGTTTTTCTCCAAAGAAGGGGGCAGAAAATGTTTCGACTCGCGAGAAATAAGTGGTCAATCATGATTGACCATATTATGCTTAAGAGTGCTAGTTTTTTTATATATAGAATTTTATGCTATTTTGTTATCTTATCTTTTAATTGTTTTGAATATAATTTTAATTTTTATTTTAACTAATAAATATTTGATAGGATAAAAGTTTTGAACTACGAAATAATAGTTGCCAAAATAAAATCTGAGAAGTAAGAAATTATTTCAGATTTGCGCGCTTGTTCTTAAATCTCGAATGTCAATTTGTTGTTTAAAGAAAATATTTTTTTGTTCCTCCAAATAAGAATGGGTCAATCCATGATCATACGATGAAGTTATAAATGTTCTGTGAACTTTTTTCTTGTATTTAATTTATTTGATATTTATTTCTATGTATGTTATTATTTCAGTGTTTAATGGAAGACAAGTGTCAATAGTAAAAATTTAAAAAATTATTTCACGTATAATCTTATACTAAATCAACTTAATGTTGTAAAGGTTGAGACTTAATCGAATCATTTTGTCACGTTTCATTTATTTAGTACGGATATTAAGTTTAAATTTATTAACTTCATAGAAGTTTAATTATAATCAAAACAAATTTTCTTGGAGTTTAAAACTTGAGGTGATATTCAATCTTGATTTTTAACAACTTTATAAAAGTTTGATATCCAAAATTTCAATGAACTTTTAATAATTGCATAAAATTTATTAAAATACAAATATTAAAATATAAAATATAATTGTAAGATATAAAAAACTATCTTGATTTTCCACCAAACCATTTGGATGATCTTCTAAAATTTGAACTCTCTCCATCCCCTATCATTCAAATCACATTTCTATGTCTCTCCTCCGTCTCTCCCCTTCAAAACATATATAGATGCAAACTGGTTTAAAAAATTGTTATTTTATAGCTTTTTTTGGTTGATTATGATAAAAATCTTTTTAAAATTTCTAATTAACTTTTATGATCTGAAATCATAATTTTAAAAATCATAAAATTGTAATTTTTTGGATTTTGATAGTTCAGATTTTGGAATTGATAATTTGATTTTAATCTGTAATAAATAATGTTGAGATCAATTTAGAGTTTGGAAGGGAGATTAATAAACTCTTTTAAAACTTTTAAGAACTTTGATATGCCCCTTAGTTGTTAAGAGATATTTTTGTACGATTAGTTTAACTAGACCACTATGAACATGAACAAGTGTGGAAACGGTTCAGAGATAAATACTCGTACGTCACCCATTATTCAACTTAAGAAAGATTTCACTAAAAGATTCTGATTGATACAACTCTTTGTAACAACCCACTTTATTAGATGATATGATCGGTTAATACAGTCAGAGTGTTTAGAAGATATATTGAATAAACACTTGAGTTTTTTGAAATATTTTTAAGATATGAATCAGTATTTTATTTGATTGATCCTGAAATCTTGTTTGTTGATATAAATCAGTCAACCAATAGTAGCGTGGAAATAGACTGAAATATAGATTGAATACTCAGTGTAAAATATAGTAAAAACTGAATAGATAAGCAGTTAGAAGACATGAATTTTATGGATGTTCGAAGTCTTCAAATGCTTCTACGTCACCCCTTCTATCTCAAAAATATGTTTTTCACTGAAAGACTTTGATGTATTACAACAAATTGTAATAATCCTCTTCAGTTGTACTTATACACTGCCAAGCTGAAATTCTTAGTTTTGCAAATTTCTTACAACAGAAAATTGATTTGCTCTTAACAAGTAGCCTGACTGCTACAAATTAATACAAAGAGAATAAGAGTGTAAGTGTACGATTTGTAGATTTAGAAACTGCTAGAAGGGAATATCAAAACTGATCGATGATAGTCAATAATGTGTTCAGTATGTTCACCACCCTTCTTCAACTGAGTTGATCAGCTACATATAGTGTTCGATTCCAACGGTCGCATTGAATGCATGTAATGACAAATATTTAGATCGTCATTTATTTCAAGCTGTTGATTTAATCTGACAATGATACGAAGCATCAGACTATTTTGCTCTGTTATATTTGTTATGCTTTTGTTCGAACTGTTAGTCTGTCGGCTGATACTTCAACTGAAGTCGTTGCTAACTGATCAGGAATCAACTGTTCAGTGAATCATTTCAGTTGGACATTTTCAGTTCAAATTGATGTCCATTCAAGTTGATGAAGATACAATTACTTCAATTAACCGATTTGTCTGATCAGTTTGATTCTTTAGTTCTCTTGTAAATAATTGTCAAACTCTGAAACTTTAAATATTCTAACAATTTTCTCCTTTTCAATATTTGACAAAACTTAGATATCTTGAAATGATGAACTGATTATTATGATAGTAGATAAAATAATATAGAAATTTGTACATAATCATCATAAAAGATATTTTCAATGAATTTGAAAGAGGTAAGTATAGATTCATATAAAAATTTCAAAACGAAAAAAAATACAGATGTTGAAAAGACTGGAAACTGACTTAGGACACTTGATCGTTTCTTGGACATCTTCTCAGTTGGTCTTTTGTCAATGAGTTTGTCTGGTTCACTCCTTTTCTTGCTGCAAGCCCCTACTACTATTGTCGGATGTTCTTCCTGATTTTGTCAACACCTGCTGATCTATTGAGGAGAAAGATTGCTGAACTGACTTGAGCAGAAACTTCAACAAGATGATCTTGTACCAAGTCAATTTTCTTTGAGAGACTTTAGTGGAAAAAATCAATCATGTTGCTTAGAAGTTATTGGGGGGAGAATAGAAAAGGGATTGTAACTGTTTCACTTCTCATTTTCTCAATTGATTCAAAGAGAGCAGCTATATCTTTCGTCAGTTTCTTTAAGTCTTTCATCATGTGATTTTTCTGAGTATCTAGACTTAAAGAATGCAACAACTAAGTAGATTTTTGACTTGAGAGATATGGAACCAAGATTGGTCGGTTTTGATAAAATACTGTCCAGCATCACATCAGCTGCTAGTGGAAGTTCAGGGGAGAATTCTTCAGTTTGAATTTTTGCTTTCCCCTTGTCCTTTGGTGTGAACTCCACTAATGCAAGCTGGTTTGGAGCAGCATCTTGGTCTATATCCTCAACCATTTCTTTTTGAACTGATAGACTGTGAGGCTACTCCTGAAGATCATTTTAGCAGTGGATGTCTGAGCAGTCGTCTGAGAGGATATATGTAACCATCATGGGTTGTTAAGGTTATCCAGTATGAGCTGTAGCCCATGCCCATGCACCGTCACTCATAGAATGTCTCACCCCTGAAAGTTGTTTTTTTTGCCTTCCCCAACACTTGAACCCGGGATCTCCAGGCTTAAGTACCTAGATTCCTAAAGTATTGGTACTAGTTGGGTTAGTCTATCCTAACAACTCATGACTAGTAGTAGTGCATGAATATGGAATAAGACTCATATTGGTTCAGCCTAATGACCCATGATCGTTACAAAAAAATGCTTGTAACCATCATGGGCCATTAGGATGAACAAACATAAGCCTTATCCCATACCCATGTACCACTACTGGTCATGGATCGTTAGGATGGTCCAGCATGAGCTGTAGCCCATGTCCATGCACCGTCACTCATAGAATATCTCACCCCTGAAAAGTGGTTTTGTAAGTTCCAGGAAATTCAATCTACGTTACCTGACTGAATGCAATCTAGGGTTTTACTAAATTTTAGTGTTTAATTTTTTTGATTGCATGGATATGTGGTTTAGTTCATGGTTTATTTAAAGTTTCAGGCATTAGGGCTTTAAGTTGTATTTCGCACGCGAATGAGGAACAGAAACTGGGAATAATCAGGAAAAAATATTTTTATTAAATAAATATTTTGAATTATTTAATTTATGGTGTAATTAGAGGAAAATTTCAAAAATGGGCCTTGGTAGAGTATTTTTACTTGCCGGGTCATATTTTTAACCGGTACACAAAATTTAGCAAGTCAGGGGACTTTTTGAGGGATCATGCAATATTTTCAAAAACGTACCTAAACGAAACATTTTTCGGGAGTGTTTTTGGGCTTGACGGGTTTTTAAGGGCCCATTAGTGCACAATTATACAACTTAAACCCACATTATATTTACCCTAAACCTACTCACACTCCCTCACACTCACGACCGCGCCGTCCTGTGGGGACCCGGACGCAATCATCTTCATAATCATTTTTGGGATTTAATTATCAATTAAGATAAACAGGGTCTAAATTTTTTTCTTTTACAATACAAGGGCGGAACGTAATGGAATTTAATTAATATACATATCAGTATAAAAATACAATTCTGTACAATAAACATTCAGACTAGACTAAGGTTCAACTACTAAATTTCAAGTGTTAAAACCATATCTACAACAAGTCCGGAATCACCACGCTAAACTTGTCCACTCTCATCATCTTCTTGACCCCGATCATGTCCCACCTGTTGTCATGCACACATACTGTAGCACCCGTAAATCAGTCTACGTATAAGCCATGCATAATTCTAGATTTCTAAATTTAATTGACTTCACTGCATGATTATTTTAAATGCATTTATTTGAAGTTAATTATTTTATTATTTCAGTTCAGTAGTTTGATTTTTAGCATTTCAGTTATTTCAGTGAGGCCGGACCGGAGTTGGAGTTTTGAGATAGAATTTAAGATTCGAGAAATATTTCCAGAAGTTAATTTAGCTAGCAACCAAGTTCATTTAAGTTAGAAAGGGAGGTTTGAGGATTTAATTTAATTATTTGAGGTGATTAAGAAATGAACTCATTTAAGTTATTAAATTAAGGGGTTAGCTCACTAAAATTATTTAAAGGATTAGTAAGGCTTTCAAGGATTATTAGTTGACTAGATAACCAACATTTCCCCTTTATTTTATTATGCATTTTTCGGCCACCCTTAGTTGCTAGAAGATTCATTTTCCAACTCATCAACTTTGACCAATTCTTTGCATGTAATTAGTAGGATAATTCTAGGATTTTTGGGAGCACAATTTAATTAATTAATGGACATATCCTAGACTAGAAAACAAGCTAATATTCGGCCACCTCATCCCCAAGTAGACTTGATATCAAAAAACAATTCAAATTTCAAAGGAGAGTGGACTTAGTCTTGATTCATTCCTTATATCTTGCACCCTTTCTCCTCACCTTCCTAACCATTTTTCCCCCTCTCTTTTCTTTCGAAATCTGAGTGAAATTTTAAGCTGAGAACCGTGGGAATCCAGTAGGAAAATAAGGGAGAGAA